>NC_142601.1:62008393-62162052 GCF_041222555.1 Hakea prostrata | reverse complement strand
ACTCATGTGAATTTCCTGCTTCCTTTTTTAACAACTAATATGCTAATCTTTAAGCTTCATTTTCTCTATTCACTCTGTTCGTTTCATCTCTCCCATTTTTTATGTTGTACTCGAATAGATTTTCCTACTAAATTTTTTGCTGTTTATTATCAGAATTGGCTTGTAACTGATTGATAAGTTTTTGAATCAGTCAGTTCATTATCTTTTGACTTTTAGTTCTCAAGACCCTTGGTTTGTCTTTGTCAGTGGGCTACACTTTTGGTATGGACATGGACACTAAATAGAAAAAGGGAAGGGGGGGGGGGGTTGGAATTCATTGATTATACATCAGAACAACTCCTTGACTGGGATTGTCATATCCCTATCTGTTTTGTTTGTTACTTTGTTTTATTGTTGCATCTCATTTACCTCATCCATCAGTAATCCTGTACAGATGAAACTGAGAACTTCACTAGGGTAGGTGATCAGATCATTCATCATTTCACATATAAGTATGAGGTAGCTTTACTTTGATTGAAGTTGAGTTTTGACTGCTTTTTACTTTATCTTCCACTATTAACAGATTTACAACTCTAGAATTATTAAGCTACAGAATTACTTGACTTGACACTGACAACAATGCTTGAGCCATGGCTGAACATTTATGCCCGCTGAAAATGTTGTGAGGACTTACAAATCTTGCTGTCCCAGCATTGTACCCCAAGAAAGGTACCGTTCTCATTAATCCTATTCTGAAGATGATGATGATCACTGTTCTAAGCCTCGTAAAGGAAGTTCATCCATTTATCTATTCATGTGACTTAATAATTCTTCACGCCATGTTTTCACCCACAACACAACCAATTTTATAGGTTCAAAATATGTTGCAGCTCATTCCTATCACTTTGAGGAAGTGAACCTTTAGATATAGAAGTACTGGATTCTCCATGTTATACCATTTTCAATGAAGAAGTCTTCTCTATAATCATTCCATCTTGTATAAGGATCAGCCTAGACAGATAATCCTTGGTGATCATCTCATGAAGCAAACTTCAATTTTGCTTGCCAACCTAAATGTTCCACCCCAGGGTTTCGCAACATGATTTTTCATTGTTCATATATAGAGCTTCAGTTTCACTCTGGCATGCCTATTTCTTAAAGAGTAGAAATGGGGTATTTCACCATGTGCTTTTGATTGCAAGCTGATTTGGCATTAGGTGACCCACAACCAAGCAGTTAACTCATTCCATAGATAAGATTTTGTGAAGAACTGAAGATTTCCATTGTTCTTTAATGTCTGTTTTAGGTCATAATCCTGTACGGATGAAATGTACATAGTCCATATGCTACTTTGCTTTGCCCATTCTCACTATCAGATTAGTTCATCCTGCGTGGCCTGTTCATGAACAAGGCATGTAATGATCTTCCGTACATAACAATTGTTGACTATCTGGGATTGATGTTGAAAAGTGATCTGAAAAGATCATCACATGTCTTGTTTTGTTTGTCTTAAGTAATCAAATGTAGGATCAACTAGCACCCAGATATCTAGAGAAGCTCAATTTGAATTCTGATCCAACTGCAGGAAATCAAATGTAGGACCACAATTCAACTTTCATCCAGATATCTACAGAAGCTCAATTTGAATTCTGATCCAACTACCTGAATGTTAAATATCAGCTATCGCGCTCAGCTCAATCTCTAACACCGTGCCATCTTGAAGTTGCTGACAATGAATCGTTCAGAAATGTCCTCAGAGAAATACAATTGACATCAGACCACTGTGTAATACTTTCCATCTAGTTGGCTGATCGGATAACTAGTCTTTATTACAAAACCATCATCTCTTTCGTGTACACTTTTGTCTCTGATGCCAACTTCCACGATGAGGTTAGCTGTACCCCTTGGTTTTATTTTTAAGTGTCTCGTGGGATTTATAAAGTCACCATTAAGCTAAAAATTAGCCATTCACATCCATTTTTAAGTCAAGAGTGTTCCTGATCCGAGATTCCAGCTGAAGATTTTGTCTTGTTACTTTCATTTTTCTTCTTTTTTAAGGTTTGCAGCCAATTGGGGCTATGTTAAACCTAGCTCTACTTGGTAAATGTGCAGAAGCGTGTTGCGTACGGTCGAGATCGAAGCAAGGGTTGAGATTTTTTATCTCGACCATTGTTTCACAAAAATGTTCAAAGCAACTTTTACAAAATGAACGGTCGAAATTGAAATCTCGATCTTAATTTCAATCTTGACCGCACGCAACACCCAAGCAATTTCATGTTAAGCCAGCTTCCGTCACCTACTTCATCAGCGGTTCAACTTCAGTGCCGCATTTAATGTTCAACATTATGCTGTCAACTGTCGAGGTCAAAGTCTTGACTGAAATTTTGATCTTGACCGTTAACCGTAGGTGTTGCGGATTTAATGTGTAAGCATGCAGCATTCAAGTTTGCCTCCTTCATCAGAGCCCGGCTCCTGACTGAAACTAATCTGACAAAAATCCGAGATCCAAGAAGCCCAACTGCCCAAGGCAATGGTCCCCTTGTCGACTGTCAACCTGTTAAGGGTTTATCACCCAAAAGGAAAAAAAAAAATTCCTCTTAAATGTTTCTACATTTTATAATTCTCAATATTTTTAATTGAAGAAAATGAGGTCAGTAGATCGAGATTCGAGAGGCAGTGGGGGTTTATTTATTCAGGAGGTTGATCGCCCATATGGTTTTTTACGCTGAACGTATGTTTTTGCCAAGAAAAACAGGATTCTCTTTCTTCCATGTTTGGCAGATGAGAAAAGAAAGGAGGGGGAAAAATTATGACTACATAATAATTCTTTGTCTGTGTAATATTTGTTCCATAAATTTTTTTGTTTATTCAATGGTGAGAACTCATTTTCACTGACTTCAATACGTTGAAATAGAACCTTTAAACACATATGTTGCAGGTGGGGTATGAAGATGAATTGTAGAATGAATGCTTCAAATCTTCAATAGATTGAACAACGATGACCTGAGCCAATCCAAAGAGAAAATTTTCTTCTTTTTTATTGATTTTTTTTCTTTCGATTTTTCGTAAGATCTCTAGATAGAAGAAAAGAGAGTTTGACACAACTTATCTAGAAGAAAACTTATCTAGAAGAAAGAGATGCCTGATGTGATCCAAACAAAAGAAGATGGTCAAGCAGAACCAATAATTAATGTGTGACAAAGTTTTCAACCACTTGCGGTGGAGGAAACCTGAAAATTTCTAACGACCAGATATCTAGAAACTTAGACAAGAGAATGTTGCAAGACGACATAGAAACAATTGTCAAAGTGTGACTTTATAAAACAAAATTACTAGAAAGATTTCTAATAATCTAGAAACCTTCCTCTGGTCTTGCCATTGTCAAGTGTGAACTTACAACACAACTAGGGTTTTTCTCTAGAAAACAATAATTTCCCCTTCTGTATAACACTTTCCAAATGTTCCATTAAGTTCTTTCTTTTCTGGTCGAAAGTCTTTGTGTTTTCTCTTTCACATGAATAAATGTATCCCTTGAAATCAATTGGGTCTTTAGTCATTAATATTTAGATCATTATTGAAGTCTCATATAACCTATCGGTCAATCTATAACATAATAAGTTTGGTTAACTAACAAGGGCGAAGCTCTCTTAGGGTTATGGGCTACGCCTCTTGATTTTTTTTTTTTTAAATATTTTTAATATTACAGAACTATTTAAGGATAAAGACAATAGGTAAACAAGTCATTTGCAGCCGCTCCGCTCCATATTGAATATTTTGAATCCTAATTCTGCTCGGCCTTAAGAACAAGGTCCACCAAATAATAATAAACTATATATTCCTTGACATAGCAAGATATGAAAGTTTGGTTTTGTAGCAATTGGGGTAACAATTGAGTGGCCCATGTTGACTAGAAAGCTCTTGAACTATGCATCTTTTGATTAATTGGATGGCTGCCATCTTGAATGCAATTAGATAACCCAAAACATATAATGGTAAAGGAGCCGCCCAATCTATCATTCCAATGGTCCAGATGACCATGCATGCCATGCCCTCACTCTATATGGTTCAGAATAATTCTTTGACTTAAAATACTTAGAGAATCAAATCCATCCATAACAAGCTTGACTGACCCCAATATATGAAGGAAGCAGCACCCACACAACACATCAGAACTTCAAAGCAAAACGTGTCTTGTCAAGGTTTCTTGTGGTTTTAGGTCTACATAAGAGCCACAACAAGAAGTGCCTCATTATCATTTTTTAGACCAAACGGGTTTATGTCTCTAATAGTCTCTGCATGACTCATCTTCTAGTACCCATCACACTCGTGTGAAGTTCTCTCTCTCTCTCTCTCTCTCTCTCTCTCTCTCTCTCTCTCTCTGTATATATACAGGCCTCAATATAACTTGCTTTGCTAAGTTTTGTTTGAGTCTTGGCGTGACAGATATTGCGTATATTGAGCATGTCGAGGACAAAGAGAAACACCACCCAGTTGCCGGAAATGGAGAGGACTGCACCACCACAAGTCTCTAATTCCACTTCTGTAAGCTTATGGAATATTACGGACTCCGTTGCCCGTTTTGGTATGAATTCTTTCTTTCCTTCTATTCTTCTCTTCTTCTATGTATTCAATTTCAGATTCGATTGCTAGACCAGACCAATAGGGATGGCTAGTCCTCCCAAAGCTTACAGCAACTTCTAATATCAGGAGGGGAAAAAAGAAGAAGTGATTAGGAGGTGAAAGCTAGGGCGGGAGATTAATCATTCTAATTTAAGTTAATGTTGCAGATGAGAATTCCAGGAGGAGATTGGAGTCGATGAACCAGAGACTGAGGGATATGGAGAAGCAGATGGAAGCATTTGAAGCTGATATACTTAAAGTGCGTGCCTCCTCCAGGATCGATTTATCCTATTAAAGCTCGTATCTGTACATCTAACACTACGTTATTTAGTTATCGTCTTGCATGAAAAGCTCCCTACACCATCACCATGTTCTATGCTTACCTTGTAATCTTAACTTTTATATAAATATAATTAGATCTCATCAGAAATGAAGTTTCTGTCCAGAAGCAGAAGAGAAGGTTACTGAAGTGCGAAATGATCTGAGCTTTCTATATTGCTATATGTGGAACAAGTAATCATGAATATTTGAGACTAGCTTGTGGAGCCGAATCCTTACACCACTCTAGTAGATAAAAGCAAATTGAAAATTCTGTTCTTCTGAGTAGACAATCAAGTAATTAAGTCTTGTAAAGCATCATTAAACTATCCACTTGAATGGCTAATAAGACGCTAATGTCGAGATATATTCTCCTACAAAAGCAAGAACAAAAATGGGTTTCAGTGATCAACCCAACTTTTGACCTGAGGGAGCAGTTCAAAGTTAAGTTTCCTAATTGCCAGGTGGGTCACTCATTAGGTGAGTCCTTCCACGAGATGCATATGTTTATGGGTAGACCTGAAATAGTTTTCTTTTTTTTGGTGATGGTGAAAAACCTGAAATAGTTAATCAGGTCAATTCTAGATTTTAGATCAAGTTTCAACTTTCAAACTGTCCAGGTCAAAGAAAGCCAGCCAAAATTAAATAACTCTCATGCAAAAAATGGAATATTTTGATTTTAACAAAATACTAATACTACTGTGCATGCAAATAATAAATTTTCGGTTCCAGTTCTATCTACTTGACTTGCGAAGCTTTCTAGAATAATTCGGTTCCAGCCATATCTACTGAACTCGAGAAACTTTCCACAGTACTTTGGTTCCAGGCTTCCAGGTCTTTCTGCTTGACTTGTTCATATTTTGATCTAAGAAGGCGTCGGGCTAGGTCATAGGTTTTCTATTGGGTTTTTTCTTTCTCAACTAAATTATGGACCACAACTCAAATCATTTTTCTCTTTTTTGATCTTTTTCAGTTGGACATTACCCATAATTATTTTCATTCAATGGTTGAAGGTATGATCATTATCTTAAATGATCTTGTGTGATACCTTTTATCCAAGTTTTAAGTCCCTTTGGGTTAATTTGGTTTGGCATTTTATACATGAATGTTTAGATACTGCCTTGTGTTCACAGCTGCTAGGGGATGGCATTGATGATCAGCATTTATTTGTTGGGATTTACAAGTACATTATTGATATGTGACTGTAGAACATTTGTATATTAATATGTTAAGTGCATTGAATGCAATCATTTGCAAAGGGATCAATAGCTTCAGTTATGGAGTTTTGTTTAAAAAATATAACGTACAAACCAAAATATATAAAACTGAGATGCAATTAGGTAAATATTTTCAAGCCAACAAATCGAACTAACCAGTTTGAAAATCAAAATGGGAAGGCAGGGCAAAAATAGTTATTTATTCTTGTGTTCACATTACTGAAAATATTCAAGTATAACCATTGATCCTTATTTTTAATCTCATCGATAACTGCGAATATTTCTTTTTTCTGAAAAATAATTTGTTTATCATTGTTCTTGTGATTCTTGGTTAATTTAAATACAAATTTTGTTCACCCAAAAAAAATGTTCATCTTTGTTTTTGCTAAAATGGTCATTTTATTAAACGAAAAAGAAAAAGAAAAAATAAACAATAATTAGTACCTTATGAGGAACCAACCTCGCTCACCCACAACAATAGTTGTCCCCAATACACCCTTCCTCACTGGTGTCTAATTACATGTGATAACAACTAAACCATCAAAAACAATATCTAGGACTTCTAGAGGCATCCAAATCCAGTTCTCTAGGGATTGAAGTTGGCTAAGGAATGTTAATATCAGAAGTTCCGTCCTAGCCAATGAGATCGCCAAAAAATCTGCCACTATATTAGATTCATGATAGCAATGTGATATCTTCCAGTCTATAACCATTAAATATGCCTATAACTCTCTCCACTATTGAAGGATATACCAAGGTATTTTCTTCTGCTAAATTAGAATCACCATAGCCTTAGAATTGCTTTCTACCCAAAACTTAGTGATTTGTAAGTGCCTTGCCCATTTCAATCCGAGAATGAAAGTTTCCTATTCAGCCTCAAAGTTGGTTTTAACAACTAAAAAAAACATGAAATTGTAAATCACCACAACAATCTCATTCCGAAATACACCTCCACCCCTAGCCCTACCCGGATTACCCAAGGAAGACCCATCAATATTAAGTTTTAGTCACCCTGCAGCAGGAGGACACCAAAAAAATTTTTGTGAAGGAGCAGCACCAATGACAAAAATTAAGGCTCAATCTTCTTGCATCCTAAAAAATGGTAGGAGTAACTCTTCTACCATCTATTTTAAAACCGAAATGCACCAAGTTTGAAAATATTAAACTCACCACCTCATCAGCCCTGAAATTTAAATTTTCAAACCAAATTTGATTGTGGACCATCCAAAGGAAGTATAAGACCAAACAACATCCATTTATCCAAGGGTCCTAAAGAAGAGGGGATAAAAGTTTTGAACGACTCTACAATCGAATCTTTTACTATCCAGGTATAACCAAACTTTGCCACAAAGCCTTCTCTGCATCCACATGAGAAAGAACAGCGAAGAAAGAGATGTTCTATATCCTCTGAAGCTTTATCCCAGAGGTTGCAATGTGAGGCCAGCGTAATCCCTTTACGATTCAACAAGGCATCGAAGGGGCCTATCATCGATGAGTCCAACCTAACACATCTAGTCTAGGTTGAAATGAGGCTTCCAAATCCTTTTGCCCATTTCAAGTCCCTTCACCATAGAACCCAAGGCAAAACTCCCCCCCATGGCCAAGGGCATACATAGGCCAATTAGCCAAGGGGCATGAGTATCAAGAGAAGACTCTTGAAATTTGGTGTCAAACTCCACTCCCTTCTTGTAGACAATCTGAAACAGTTAATTTCAATGGACCCTCTAGATTCAGTGGAATACTAGTATAGTCTGCAATGGTAAAATTCTCCAACCATTGGTCAAACCAAAAATTGATTTGCTGACCATCTCCAATTGACCACCGTTCGTGTGCTCGAACGAAACTCCAAACCTTCCCTAATCCCAACATCAAAGATGATTGCTGCCCAAAAAACTTTAAATTTCCCCTTTGGTCCACTATCTTCCCCTTCAAAAAGTGAGCAAAACTAGAGTGTTTGTGTTTAATTATGCCAACTTGCATAAGGATGCAAAATTTACATCTCTTAATCTCCGAATACCCAAACTACCCTCACATTTTGGAGCACACATTGTCGCCCAAGACACTGTAACCTTCTTCATAGCCTCTTTACTCCCTATCCAAATGAAGTTATGCATTCAAGCCTCTGTTTGTGTGATGATAGAGCTAGGCCACCAGTATATTGAGAAATTATGAATCAACATGCAAGAAATAACTGAGCGTACCAACTCCACTATACCTGCAATAGAGAATAGCTTTCCACACTCTGGAGCCATCTTACTTGTGTAATCTAACAGTGAGGAGCTCTTCCTTTAAAAATATATATCCCAAGGTACTGAGTAGTAAAGAGAGCAATTGAGATATTTAGGATGTCCACAAGTTTCTATTTCCGACGAGGAGGCACATACCCAAAAAAAAGCTTACTCTTCTCCAAACTAATATGTTGTCCCGATAATTTTTGATATTTTGATAAGAAATTTTTTAAGACTTTAACTTAACATAAAGAAGTATTTGAAAAAATAAAAATATCATCAACATACATCTGCACTGAAAGAACTTCTACTCCCGCTAGCCTATCTAACCATCGCTATCAAGGTTGAGGCCCCTACTTAATACATCTTTTGCAAGTAGGAAAGAAGAGGGGATAAAGGATCCCCTTGCCGTAACCCTTTTTCAACTTAAAAAAATTCAACTAGTCCCTCATTCAATAACATTGAGATTCTAAAAGACTGAAGAATCTCATGAATCCAACCAAATATATCGTTTGCAAGGGTCGAACCCATGACCTCTCCACTAAGAAGTATGGATTTACCATTCTACCAACATTGCATTGGCCAAAAAAAAATGTCCATCTAACAACTGTCAACTGTCTTAACCTGAAGAAAGAAAAAATAAAGAAAGAAAGAAGAAGAAGGAATGAGAACTGAAAGAAGAAAAAAAAAAAAAAAGTTGGTAGGACATATATGAATTATTGTAAGCAGCATAAATATTGTTTCTTATGGCCTCTAATTAAGACAAGTACTTACAAGCTCTCACCCAATGCTCAACTCAGCATGATCAGATCCTAAGTACTCAGCCTCATTATGGCCTTGCTACAATTTGTTTGTAAAGACCAGTTTTTTATTTGGTCAGTATCCATTTTTTGGTTTTCATCACTAGCAGGCTGTGCCAGTTCCCTTGACGTAGAAGAAGAAGATAAAGATAGAGAAAGATTGATGTTCACTTCTTTTGGTGGGCTTTCCTGTTCTGCCACCTTCTTGTCTTCTTCCTTGAAGTTGTGGCTCAAACTCAACTGCAAATTGGGCAACCATTCTTTGTCTTCTGTCTTGCTCTTCTTCATACTTCTAGTCTCCTCTGCCTTTGGCAATACACGCTTTGGGTGATTTTCCGGAGACCTTTGCACCTGCATTATGTGGAAGTCTCATTTCAGCTTAGAGCAGATGAAAAGAAATGTAAGAAGGGCTTGAGATATCATAATTAGTGTAAAGGCTACCTCAAGCCTGAATGGGGGCTCATATTCTGCTTCAAAATCGTCTGAAACAACTTTAGGATCAGAAGAGTGAAGATGAGAGGGTCTGGTTATGATGCTATTGTTGTTGGTACTCCATTCAGAAGGTTGCATTGTAAGGGTCTCATCCACGCACATTGGCGAATGACTACGAATCTGATTGGCTAGAGTTCGCGAACCAGTAGAGATGGATCCCGCACCCCATGGACAGTGAGGTCCATATGAAGTGGCACCCCGCCTGGGGAGAGATTCTGGACTTTCAGTCCAATCTCGAGGACCAACCCCTGTAATTGCATTCCTAACATCAAACAGATGTGAAGTTGATTGCTTCTCATTATGTTTGAAGATTATCTGATGATTAAAACTCTTGAATGTTCCATGATCCTTAGTCGATACCGGCATTGCCCTTTGAGCATAACTCTGATTGAAAGCCCATTCCTCATGTCTATGAACAGTAGAGAGGGGGGGGGGGGGGGGAACAAAAGAAATCAGATTCAATCAGTTAACAATAGCATCCTTTGGTTTTCCTCTAGGACCTCTACTGTAATAATGTTGATTACCTGGAGGAGCTGACTGTAAAATCAAATGGCCTTTGAGAGAGGGGAGACTTGAATAGACTGCTGTGCACAGGATTAGGGTTATGGCTGTTCTTGCATACGAAAACGCTATGACTTTCCATAGTGTAGTGCTGATGAGGACCTGTTCTTTGGTAGAACATTTCGGGAAGGTGTTCTAGTCCTTGCATTGTCCTATGTGAGTGAGATAAAGCTGCAAAAGAAAGTATAAAATTTTGTTCAGGTCTGTACCTTAATGACTCATAAATCTGGAGAACTTGAAAAAAAAGATCACACTATTTAGACCATTTACCTTGGCCAGACTCATCCAACTTCTTACTTCGATACATCTGATATTGCAAAATCAAGATTGCATAAGTTCAAGGAATTATAAGGAAACAAAATCATCTCGAAGTCCAAAGGTTCAACTAGTGCTCTTTCGTGTATGGTACCTGCAAGTGACTTTTAACATGTGCAATGCTGAGTCCTCTCACATTCATCAACTGAAGAACTAACTTGGGAGTTGCTCCTGCACCAAGGTAAAAAAGAACTGAAGTTGATGCCGGGTTTCGTGTTTATATTTAGAATTGATTCTACAACAGTTGAATTAATTTCAGCCTGATATTTTATGCATCAATTTATTAACATTTGAATATTCCCTTTCTTGATACAATTTCTTGTTGGTGTGGGTCATGTTGGTCAGTTTTACCACTACGAAGATAACTCCTACATGGCAGGCCTAAAGAAAAAAAATTTCTTGCAAATGCTGTATACCAAACACAAATTTTCATCAAATCCAAAATCTTCCTTTTATTGAACTTACTCTCTTGCCCACCAAGCTTTTCAACTGCATGAACAAAAGCAAGATGGAGTTCAGGAGTCCAACGAAGTCTCGGCATTTTTGACCGAATGTACTGCCTAACTGTAGCTGACCTCTCAATCCCTTCCCTAGAGCTTGTGTTCTTCTGTGAACTGCTACCACTGGCTACTTCATCCTCCTCCCTTGCAGTGGCAGAAACATCACCAACTGAACTATCCTCTTCACTAATAGCTTCTTCATTTAGGTCAATGAGTGATGGCTGTTTTTGAGATGACACCTGAGATGTGTTCTGGGCTTGGGAATCACTTCCATTGCTCTTTTCTCCATCAAAATCCTCTTCTCTCTCAACCATATCTACTCCAACTCCCTTTATATTTCTTTCTCTGCGTATTGATGGTATACGTCTTCTATAGTTGCCATCTCACTGGTAAGAAAGGCAAAATCATTAGAAATGTAAAATGATGTAATGGAAGAAAAAAAAAATTACGCAACTCCATTATGCTTTTTGGTTGTATACCACTATCATCTACGGTTTCTTTCTTCTTTCTGAATGACAAGCTAGTGAAGAGACACATGACTTCACAAGTCTATTCAGCAAAACAAGATTTGATACAATCCTAAGAAAATTGGTCATGATTAGATGTTTGCCAGCCACACTCGAAGTTGCAAAAACTCCTAGACTGAAATTTGTTGTATGGCTGCAAGTAATTGGAGTTGAAAGTCAACAAAGACTTACATCCTTAGTGTAATGCCTGTCGAGCACTTGATATAGCTAGGCCATTTTCTGTCACTCATCTTCTGTAGACTTATATGTCTGAAAATTTTAGCAGAAATTCAGAGGAAGTATCAAACACAAAGCCAATTAACGAGTTGCATATCTGTTACCAACCAAAACAGTTGAAGGAATAATAGGAAGGAAAGACTCCACAGTTCAATTATATCTGTAATAACATGAAGTCATTGCAGCAAAATATCCTTTGATTTTGAGTTTATTCACAGTAGTACAGATTACACTTGTATACATAAGAACGTATAAAATTCATCTCCGCAGATCAATATATTAATAAAATGAAGGATCTCTGAAAAACCATTACTATTAAATTCCTACCCAAAATTCATGTTCTCAAGGAAAACAAATAAAGATCTAATTAGTGTAAGAAGTCTCAGACTACCGAGAACATATGCACTTAAAGAATGCTTCACAGGGTGGAGGGTGGGGGTGTGGAGAGAGAGAGAGAGAGAGAGAGAGAGAGAGAGAGAGAGAGAGAATGTGATCAGTGGAAGAGCTTTGTTGAATTGAAGGTAGAAGACATAATTTTAAAAGCTTAACCAATGGGAATTTGTAGTGAGCAACTTTGTGGAATTGGGGGTCACAAAAACATCAGAGAAAACTTGATAAATGGAGCTTCTCAAAACTGCACAAAAATAGATAAACCTTAAGCACTAGCCTGTGATGTCGAAGATAATCTAATAAAAAGTTACCAAAAATAAAATAAAATTAATGTTCAATATTACCTAGATTTGTAGAAACAGATTTGTCATGGAAAGAAATTAATTAGGGGAAGCTATGAATTTAAACTGAAATCCTAAAAGAGAAATATTTAGCCTCGGGTTCTACTCTTTTCTCATATCCATCAAGTTACAGCCCTTCAGGAACACAAAGCGACCTTAAAATACATGAAAAGAGTAGCTTCTTTCTGATCTAATGAACAAATCTTTAAAAACCCTAATCACAGTAGAATTATATAGCAGCAACAATCAAATCAAAGAATTTTCTTCTAATCCATTATACATGATTAGTCTTCATGGAGAGAGAGTTTTTTCTGAACACATGAACACAAACACTAAAGAACGAGAGCGAGAGCTCTACAGCTCGAGAGAGAGAGAGAGAGAGAGAGAGAGAGAGATCTTACAAAAGGAGTGCAGAAGCGTAGCTGCTTTGTTATGCAGAGACTACGAAGTTTATCATTCAATTTCAATGGGGGAATTCAAGCTTCATTCCTTAAGTCATCCCTGCGGTTTAAAAAAATCATTTCTCATCGTAAAATGTTTATAAAGATACGAAATAAAAGATAAAAAAGGAAAATTATATTCAATTAGAAGAAGACGATGGTCGGACACTCCATGTTCTCTTTGAAGAACTGCTAATAATAATACTAATAATTTAATAAGGCTAAAAAGAATTACAGATACAGATTGCGACGACCCTCTTTGGACTGTTGAAGATCATGTGACTTCGAGCTTCTTTCTCGTTCTTTGACAGCTTGTCCATCTGTCTTTCTCTCTCTCTCCCTCTCCTACCCCTCCGTGATTATCTTAAATGGTTGACCACTGTACAGACCACACTGATCGCTATATCCATGTAAACAGATTCTATATATCTTAACTATCTTCAACTTCATGAGGGTACAAACCAAAGCGACCTCATTGTTGAGTACTTAAAATTGAATTTCTTGGTGTTTTCTGGGGATCCCATCCCAGTCCAGTCTAACAGGTGATATATATGAGGCTAGATTGGGATGACTTACACGAAACAATTCCCTTGAATATCATATTTAAGTGTCAATTCTGTAATATTCGGATTAATTTAGTTTCTTTCCATGAGTTGTTAAGCTTGATTTTGAACCCTGGGCTCTGTCTTAAACTCCTACATCAATTTACCATATGGATTTTACAAACCTTCAGAAGAATCAGACCTGATCTTGTGTATACATCTCCTATTTAAATGCTTCCTAATATTGAGAAAGTTGGCAAAGAGATTATATTCAATTCTTCAAGTCATGCAAGTCAAGTTATTTCATCATGGTTAAGGTCATGAGACCAAGTTGATCATCAGATTAGAAAGCCATAATCAACGAGGATATGAAAATTTCATTTCACCAATGAAAGGGTTGATCAACAAATCTATCATCATCATTACTTTCCTTAATTACAGAATGGAGGCTAAGAAAATGTGTTTCTCCATCATCACAGCTTAAGGAGAATGATTTTCCTCAACCCCTGGTTAGGAATGTATATTAACTAATGGCCATCAATGGCTTTGGATTGATGTCAACAAGCAACCAGAGATATTTTGGACTTTCGCTAGAAAGGGGCAGTGACAAAAATTTGTACATTTATATACTTTTGCTTTTGGTATTATAAGAACTATCTTTATTTCTAATTTGAGTATCAATGTAATTTCATGTTTATGATCACAGTATATTTTATTACACAATATATGTTGCTTTCAAACTAATTTTCCGAACCCTATTATAAATCTTTGCAAGAATAAGATGCGGTAGTAATATTTTTGAAGCTCTAGATGACCCTATATTGACCCTTAGCAAGGCAACCATCTCTTGACATATACCGGTCTTGAGGCATTCTGCATGTCCTGGTGTAAAGGTGGAACTTAAAGGGAGAAGAAAATACTGATCTACATTCAATGTTCCAAACCCTAGTTTTACTGATTCTTTTGTTTTCAAAATATTAATTAAAAATCATAGATTTATATATCCATATCTATCTATATATAGAACATTTCTCTTAGAAAAAGTATATAAAATAAAAGAGCAGACAAGTCTGAATCAATTAAATTGACTGGAAAAGATTTGATTTTTGACCATGAGGAAAAGGTAGTATGACAAGTTTACTCCAACGCTCTCTATAAACCCTCTTTTTTTTTTTTTTTTTTTTTTTTTCCACACTGTATAAATTTTTAATTGAACCTGCAGAGAACCAATAATGGTTGTTTCTTGCTAATAATAGATAAACTTTTTTTTTGGCTCTTTGCTAGAAAACTCTTGCAAGACAACTTACAGCCCAATATAGTCAAGCATTTTGATGTAAAAAACAGCACAACCATTTCATAAGTCAAAGTTCATCAATCAACTATTATATATAGATGAGACAAGTCCTCAGCATCATTTAGGAATTCCTTTTGAACTAGTGTCATTATAGGTAAAAATCCAGGACTCTAATCCGCAATTAAGCTACCTAACGACTTCCTATGTGAGAGTTAAACCTAATTGAAAAGCAACAATATGAAAAACTTATCATCAGGTGGAAGTTTTTCAATCTAGGGGGAATTAATACACCCAAGGTCCAATATTCTTACCTTATATAAAGGAAATATTATTCTTCATCTTCTTTTCCCTTTTTTTTTTTTATCCCTTTCAGGAAAAATAATATATAGTGGTTGGGGGGCTTGGTAGGTGGGTGGGAAGTCCTTGAAGGGGCATTTCACAAGCATCTAGGAGATTTCTTTTTTCTTCGTTCATTCGGTATTAGGCATCTAGGAGTTGGGTGAGAACAAAACCACTGTAAGGCATGTAGAAATTTACAGGAGACATCAACCAAGGTGAAAAAAAGAGACAAAAACATTAGGATACTCGCATCATTTGGTGGGTTCCTTGATCATGGAGATTTGAGGACCTTAACAACATCGAAATGGAATACTTAATGAGTTGATCTTGCTTACGGCACCACATATGTGAAGCAGTGAAGGAGTTCACATCAACTATATTTAAATGACAAAGAAAAGTTAACCCTAATGATTAGGCCTTGTTCGGGACTTGCTTAACCACTATGCAAAAAAGACTAATTTTGTCTCCATGTCTCTCAACAATTTTCTGTAGTTTTTAAGAGGTCACGAAAGGGAGAAATTTCATTTTGGATCTTCTGTCATGGAGTTTGCTCGTCCCAGAAACAGTATCCTTCTGTGAGGCTTAAGAAAACAAACTTGGAGGTTTACTAAATACTCAGATGCACTGTTGGGTGTTCCAAGATAGAACACGTAAAGAAAATAATTAAGCATTAGTCTCTAAAAAAGGATTTGTTAATAACTGTGTAATGATTCTTGGATGTGTGATGGAAAGCCGACACTCAGCTAACTTGGGATTCCATCAAGAGGAAAACCGAAAACCTAGATCTATCAGTTTCCGGTATCCAAAGTTAAGCTGCAAATTAGTTTACAAAGTACAATATCCAAATATCAGTACTTATTTAATAAATGACTTAAGATGCATTGCCAACTAAACGCTTTAATAAAATATCTCTGGTCTTCTCCTTCCTTTGTCCAAAACTGCATATAGGTAAAGAAGAAGAGAATAATGCCCACGTCATTTTGCATTCACGATACCAATGTGAACCCAGAACCAGACTTCATTTTATTCTTTAATGCAGGGAAGATGTGAACCATATATCAAAAGTAAAGAGAAACATCATTTTGCTTTCATAGCTATGTGGAATGCAACTCTGTTGGAAAGAAGAAAAAAATGGGTAAAATACGAGAGAAAGGATTAGAGCTGTCCAAGAGGTGGGAGACAATGTGGCATGGAGGAGGAACAGCTTACTCTGGCTGATACATAACATAAGAAAGAGCGTGACTTGTCTCTAAGTAATTCTCTCAAGTTGTCTACTTTCCCTATCCTTTTCCCTACGATCCAAGAATTTACTTTCTCTGATTTGGTTTGAGAAAATTCTGTAGTGTTTGTCTTCAAATAGAGACTAGAGAGTCCCATTTTCAAATTTTATTTTGTTTTAGTCTTCGATCGATGAAAACAAATCAGGTCCCAAAACCGATTCCTTTTAAAGATTAGGTCGGGCTAAAAGACAATCAATCCAAACACCCTCGATAATTGTGCTTTCTTGCGTGTATCTGCATGCCAGTTTTCTTGAAAAAGAAAAATTATCAAAACAGGGAGCACCGAACCCGTCAGAGATTCGAAACCCTAATAACAATGAAGACAAATATTCGAAGGATTAAAATAAGTTTTAAAAGAGTTACTTCGCAAAGGAAAAGAGTAGGAAATTGCGTCTCGTGTGCTAAGGAAAAAAATAATTAGTAATTCACCACCACCTTACGTAGAACGTAGCAAGAAAACACTTCTCATTTTGTCTTCACGTATGCATGAGAGTTGACATTCTCTTATTTTAATTCCTTTTTTCCAGCCAAAAGAATCTTTCAAAGAATTTTTCTATTTTTTTATTTCTCCATGGATAGGGACATTGCATCGTTGTTGCTAATCTGACTTGGAAATTTTAACATACATTTGGTGGGTGTGTTATTGCTTGTGAGAGTAGTGTACTTAGGTCAAGAATATACGACTCCTAAGCTTTTAAATACAAACCAGACAAAATTAAAAGGTGCAAAATTTCATGTTTGGGACCCAACCTAGCTACTCATCAACAAAACAAATCATTTATAATGGGATCTTACTATACAAGTGGAATAAAATTGGTTAGATGGTTTAACTCATTCCACTAGTTAGGTGAGAGTTTTATTTTAGGAAATATTCCAAATGGTCCCATTGATTGAGCCCCATAAGAATCAAAGAATGTATAATTGTACACCAATTTGGTAATGGTATATTAGAATTTGTTAAGAGTGATAGGTGATGGGACCTCAATTAAACTCAATTTTGTATTGACCATAGATGGACATTTCTGACTTGGACCAGTACAACTTGACGTTTGCATACAAGAAGGGGGCTCACCTTTAAATTATGATAAAATGAATCAAAGATGAGACCCCTCATGAATTTTCGTGGAAATGTGTAATAGAAATGTTTGAGGGAAGTAAGGACTAAGTGGAGCTCCTCTCCACCTAGGCGAGTAGTTCTTCTATCCTTGCACACTCACATAAGGCTTGACACGGGACCTGTCTGTGCACCATGGGCAGACCATATGCAGTATGAAAGGATGAAAAGATGCCCTGCCCGAATGAAGAGGTTCTGAACTCAAGAAGGACCTCTACCCTAATAGGTGGAAGATCTGAACTTTCTCATAAGGCCTGGACCACACACATGGTAGATAAACTTAATTATGATCACAAGAATCATGAAGATAATGTTGGGAATTTCATGTCTTGTATTCCGTGGTTTGCAAAAATCTCTTGTGTCCCTTTCTCTTTGTGAGTTGTTTCGAGAATTTCCTTACATTGGGAGTCACACACGCAGAGAGACTCTCAGAGAGAGAGAGACCTCCATGAGGTCCATGGAATCAAAGTATTTGTATACTTCTTTTTCTGCCAACTTGTTTTGTGAGTTTCTATATATGGGTGACAGATATTCCAACATTAAATTCTGAACTATGGCAAAAGAGTCGCCGCAAACATAGGCATACAATGCGATCAGAGGGAGAGAGAGCTAAGAAGATTGATGAATTGGAGTTGGGTCACATGGCCATGTTTTCTGTGGGGGAATTTCTTTGTTGTGGACCTCTTCTGACCATAAGCGTGACTATTGATCCATACATGGCTGTTAATGAATTTCGTTTTTGTTTGGTTGTGATTAGTTAATTTTGTTAAAAGAGTTTAAACTGTAAACTATACCCCTTCAGAATTTCAAAAAATTCTCATCCAAGTCCCAATCAAAGCAATTCTCATTCGAACAACTATTCTTTAGTTAAATGATGTTGTGACCTATGAAAGCCTAATCCATTTTCTTAATTACCTGTAATCGAGATGCGAGGAATCCTACAGCACACCTTGGGATGCTTTTGAAGGACTGCCACTGCCACCCACTCCATGGTGAAGATTTACTAACCTTTATAGCCTAGAAGTAGTTTACCAGGTAGGGTTTTTCAATTAAGGCTTTAACTGGGTCTTGTTTGTTTGAGTTATACTAATTAATAGCATTAAGTGGGGTATTATGCATGAAGAACAAGTTTAAGAATGATTAGATTATCCTTATTAATTCTGTACATATTTAGCACATGGAGAGATGTTGAGAGGATCAGGGCACATTTCAAGTTGGGCTTCAATCTGCAATAAACAATAATAGCCAATGCAATGACCCAGATCTTTAAATTGGAGAATTTAATTGGAATCGGTTTTTAATTGATATCATATTGTGAGATCTGCCCAGCTGATCTATATACATTTAAACTATCATGAATAAAGCAAGGATTGCGTACAATTATTGTGTCTACTTTGGCAAAACTAAATATCCTTAACTGATCAAAAGGAACGTCTAAACAACCTATTGGACCATTGTTATCAGAACAAAACTTAACACTGTACCAAGGAACCTTGCCCAAGTCCTAGCTAGATAGAAGAGTGTCTCTCTCCTCTGCCTGGGCTTCTTTTTTTTTTAGGGAAGTGTTGTGTGTGTGAGTTTTCCAGATCAATAATGCTAAGACTTCCAGGTAACCAGGATTTTAGAAGAACTTCCCATGAGATATTAAGAAACCCTCTCATCTCTGGAAATTAAATGCTAAACTTGCTTTGTTGGATTCCTTTAGCCAGGGCCTAAGTTTTTTTTTGGTAACCCAGGGCCTAAGTGAACCATAAGAAACATCTTGCTGATAGGGATCGGGGAGGATCTATAAAACTGATGGGGGAAAAGAATTATGTATCTAGAGGACTCAGCAAGTATTTTAAAGCATATTTTGTGGGTTGCCTTAAAAGAACAACATACCCTGGTTTATGAGGGTTGAAACAAAAATGTCCAGAGTCAAGAGTTTTTATGGACGGAGAAAAATCTATAGAAATTATTCAAGATTGGCATAGGATGTTTTAGTTTGCCAGGGCAAAAGGAACCTCTAATCCAGCATTTACATTGCATGCTTTGATCCGTGGCACCTTGATAGAATCTTTAAAGTCGACTTGGAACATCAGTTCTCCAACATGGGATAAGAATTCGATGACATTCCATCCTGTGTGTGTGTGTGTGTGTGAGAGAGAGAGAGAGAGAGAGAGAGAGAGACCGAGCCCCATAATGGACCCAACAACTCAGGCTATGAGTCAACCATGGCCTGGACCTGCCTTAACCAGCCTTTAGGACATCTAAACCAATACTGTGTTAGCATGTTGGCTCAGGTCAGGGCAGTCTCGGGCTGCTGGAGTCAAACTTGCAAACCTAAGGCCAAGCCTCATCTGACAAGTCAAGAATAGTAATTAGGCGATCCTCCTACTAGTTTTGCAGTTTCCATTTCGAGTAGTAAACTCGTGTTTGATTTAATTACAGTGTTCTAAACTCTTCTTTCACTAGCAATAACCAGAGTGAACGCTTCATCAAAGGCCTGAAATAGTGGTAATTTGATAGTATAGTCTAGAACCACATAATATTGCAATAAAATCATGGCAACCGGAAGCACAAGATTACTATCAGCATTACCTGAAATTCCTTGTCCTGCCGTGGCACTGCTGATGAAAATTTCTAGAACCCAAAATGCATAATACTGCAGTTCCCCAAAAAAAAATCCATAATACTGATCACAGGACTTCGTTTAAACATATGAGCTTCACAAGTAATCAAGAAGCAACCAAAATGATGCTTCAATGAACCAACAGAAGGGATGAAATAGAAAAGCTACAGGCAAGAAAACAGAATAGGTACGAGCTTGAAAACAAGGATTAAGATTTAAGAGAAACAGCAATTCAACCCTAGATGACATTTATCAAAGAACTGATCGTTCCACTAAATGAAGGTGTATCATTAAATGACCGGATCTTACCAGTTTACTGTATATGTACAAACCCCAAATGACCAACTTACATTGCCAACTATAGTAAATTATTACCATTTATCAACAGCCCATATACCAGTATTCACCTCATTGTCTACTAATAATCAGATCCAATCTTTTTACTTTTTACACCCAACCCAATTATCCCTCAAGTTCTGATAATGGGGCCCTTGTACTGCCCCCTCCGAACAACAAAGCTGTCAGGAGGTTGAAACTCTTCCAACCAAGTCACTTCAGAGGCGTTTATTCCACATGACT
Organism: Hakea prostrata; assembly: GCF_041222555.1. Taxonomy (NCBI): domain Eukaryota; kingdom Viridiplantae; phylum Streptophyta; class Magnoliopsida; order Proteales; family Proteaceae; genus Hakea; species Hakea prostrata. Next base: position 62,141,349 of record NC_142601.1, on the reverse strand, counting down.
CGTCAATACCTTTACAAAAGGGTCAATTGCAATTTGCAACAACAATTATGAGTTTCCGAATGACCAAAAGGAAATACATTTCATACAGAAACAGGAAAACAGGAAGCGTATGATAATCTAGTTGAGGGAATTGAAACGTACCAGGTAGATCCTTTCTTGGGGACTTCCGGAAATAAGAGCAGTGACGTCCAGCTTCAGAAGAGTAAGGGGGTGACAGAATGTCAAACAGAGCACAGGGTGTTAAGGCTTTGAAACAATGGATGTTGCCCCCAGTATTTGGATAAAGGATTGTTGTCCCACATGGAGCAGTCATCTCACAATCTCGGACAAGCTTTGCAGGCCTCGCTGCATATTATTATAAACATTAACTTAAAAAACAGCAGCCATGGATAAGGAAGATGAATAAAGCACAAAAAGGCATCCTTGCTCAACAAATATAGACCAGGTTCAGTTAATGAAAAAAACACATGATGTAGCATCACCAGGACATTCATGAGTAATGGCACACTCTGGAAAACCTATAAACCAACTTTCACAAACAATAGTCAGACAGCACATCATGAAAGATAAAGAGGAATAACAGTCACCCAAAGGTGCATCTTTCCGTCTAAAAACTTCACAGTAACAAAAGACAAAAAGGGAAGGACAAAGATGACAATCGGATTCTGTTGTAAATGATAACCCCCAGTTCTCAGCAGGAAGCTGTTGCTATGCGATAGATGATCAAGAAATTAGGAACTTCAAAGAAAATGCAGTACTAAGAACCTCCAAACATGACAAAAGATGCTACCAAGAGGAGACCATGATGATCAAATAAGTGAAATTGTATGCATCAATGACTTGGGTATCAGTCTATCAAGAAAAGAACAAATTAGACCCAGCTGAAATTTGCTATTAACCATCTGGTACTAGCTGGATCAACTACAGCCAATCCTGTGATAACTCAGCTCACAGGATAACACCACCTAAATCCATTCTTGATATTCTTTCTTGTACTGAACAATCCGACCAATGACAAAACACAAAATAGAATTGAATATATAAAATCCAATTCTGCTTAGAAAATTCTCTGTTGAAACAATAGAAGCCAGTGAATGGTTCTAATGCTCAAGGCCCAGACACTGGCCACATAAATGAAAGAGTGTTTGGAAGATTCAAACTGCAGGCAGTTGATATCAAGACATACAGACAAGCATAGAAAATGAACATAGTTATGTTGTTCATCCCATAGAAGAGTTGACTGTCATCATGTTTGCCACATAAATTTCCTGTTTCAATTCATCAAATACCCAGGGAATCCTAACTAAGTGAAGGTTCAGTAATAAAGTTCAATATAAATATGCAGATTCAGCACAAGCTTTGATACCAATTCCAGAAGTCCATGATGTGCACATTAAGGTAAAAAGAGGGCATCATGAACAACAAGAAAGGTTAGATCAGATAGATTAAAGTAAACTATAATAAACCAGAAGCAAAACTAATTAAATTCCACATTACTTAAATCAACCCTGACAAGTTGGAAAAAGGAAATAAAATTTCCAATTCATGAAAACTTACATATGCATTTCCCCAAACAAGGAAACAGCCAAATCCTCCTTACAGAGAGGTCAACAAAACCCAAAAAGAAAAAAGTGAAACAATCTCTTTGACACTCAAGAATAATCTAACATCTTGTTAGAAAAATCTTAACCTGTGTGCAATTAATGAAAACTCATCTCAATGCAATCAAAGCATGCATGCTGGATGAAAGAAAGAGAGAGACAGAGACTGAGGTCAAATGAACAGAGGCTTAAAGCCTAGTATATGGTCCCCATTCCATATGACAAATGGTAATGATTTTCCCAAGGGATGATTGCAGACTTGGTGTTTTAGCTTCAAAGAAAGATGCATCTCCACATACCAGGCCGTTTTATCTAAACCTAGTAGAGATAAGTTTGAAATGAAGATGGAAAGAGAGAACCTGAGACCTACAGGAATCAGTTCCGTGCACATTCAATCAAGTTCAAATATACCCAACAACATGCAACCAGAATGATGAAACCAGATTTTTGAACCGATATCCAAATTCACTCAGAATCACTCAATTCCCAAGACAATGCCAAATTATCCAAAATAACATTGTAATGAAAAGCAAAGGCACAACGTTTATGAATGAAGACCAGCATTATCATGATTATGGCAATTGGCAAGTTTGACATGTATTGTGCACCATACATAAGAGTCTACAAAAACATGGTTGGAGGACTTGCTCTCACCAACAAGCTCACCCATCTCGGGGGTTTAAAGATCCAAGTTGGGCTCAAACTTGGTAGTTAGCCTAATTTAGGCCTTTTGAACACAATGGTGGCCCTATATTTGTGAAAAAACAACCCTAAGTATGAGTTCTAAGTCGACCCTAAGTTTGAAACCGAATACTACAAGATTAGGGACAACAAGGTTATACAACATTGAAATATAGGACCTTTAAGAATAAATGAAAAGCAAGTGTATCAAATACACCAAATAATTTAAATGTCATTAGAATTCCATCCATATTGAGTATCACGATCTCGATCTCGAGAATAAAATAATAAAATTATACAACCATCAGAATTTGGATATAGGTCATAACTCATAAGTTCATAACACAAGCATGAAATGAGATAATAATTCAATCAAGCCCCAGCTCCACCACCAACTCCAACATCAACTCCACCATCAGCTCCAACACCAGGTCCACTAGCTCCAGCAGCGCCACGACCATGTCCGATACCAGCGGCTAAACATCGTCCCTCCAACTCCATGAGGTGGTCTACCATATATTTCTTTAGTGTTTTAGATATGGTAAGAGTAGTTGCAGCTGAAAATCCAGCTGAAATCCGCAAGAAAATCTGGCAAAAATTGAGAATTCCGGCGAGAGAGATTGAGAAATGACCTCTCTCGCTAGAGATTAGGTGTTAAAAAGGGGGTCGTTGGACCACATCCCAGTCCAACCGAGATATTGTGGCGAGATCTCGAGCGAGTGTGGGAGCTCTAAGATCTCGCAAGATATCTCGCCTCGCATTCTCTGGAAAAACGAGATCTCAAACCATGTACAAAACATGCATTGTTCGAAGTAACCTCTACTTTCTAGTTTAACTATTTCTCAAATAACTATTCAATACCATTTGTTTTCATCCATTATTACATAATTTACTTGTTTAGAACTCTTACTGGACAGTTATGTCTCACAGTGCTCAAACAATGTGTAGAATTGGAAAATATCACATAAGAGTTCGACATTTACTACTCACCAACAAGCAAATCCAAAACACATAATTGTTTTTCTTTTCCTTTTTTTAATAACAATTTAAAGCTTTAACCTTTAAATACATTAACCATGCCTAAAACAAGTTTCCTTAAAGTTTCAAAGCAACTATACCTATTCGCCCATTGAAACGGGGAAAAAAAGCACTCTCTGGCAACTTAGTTGTCTCGAACTTGGTCATGACAAGTGTATGTGCCTTGCTTTTGAGTACATAGGCTCAAAAATATTACACATAAAGACAAGCCTCACATTCATAATGTAACATTAGAAGGTGTCATGACATAAAGACATTTATCTTGGCATAAGTATTGATAGGACGTGACGTAAAAGCATCCAACAAGATTTAAAGTAAGATGACTCTATACTACATTAAGCAAACTTGATGAGCGTGCCATGAGCCATGCAGAATTTTTATCCATTATCAATGAAGCTAGTGCACAACATAATGCAAGGAGAAGATGCCAAAAGATTCTTGGTGAAGAGCCCCATTGACCGAAATGTCAGCAACTCAAATACTAGAACATTATAGAGCACACCAGAGATGACAAGTTGCCATTATTCACATTGATTGGGACAAGAACATAGTCGTCAACACATTGCTTAGGTGTTGCCAAGGTGCCCAGGCTGATTTATAGGGGAAACTCAGATCCTCTGCATCCAGGCATTTGGCTGCTAGATGCCTGCCCATGAAACTCGAGAACCAACCCTGGTACCACTGGTAGGGCATCCAGCAGCCGGATGGATGCAATGAATGCAAACTCGAGAACCAACCCTGGTACCACAGGCAGGGCCATCCAGCGGCGAGATGGATGCACTGAATGCTCGGACGGATAGGATATGGACTCTTTATAGGGGCCTAGGGGCTTGCCACTTTATTGAAGGGCACCTTGCACTAGTTTAATTGGTACCAGACCAAAATCTAGCATTACTTAATGATAAATATCATTTAAAAACTGATTTGTTAAATGATATTTCACTTACTTGAGATCATAAATAAGAAAATATCCCCAATTTGAATCCAATAAAAATAGTTAAAAAATAAAATTCCAAACATATAAAAAGATCGACTATCCAAGCATGGTGTATTTATGTTAGAAAAGTTGGAGGAAGGGGGTGGTTACACACTTAGATCACCATACTTGCCCAAACACCGCCTTGACTAGTGCCTTACCGTCCGAGTGCTTCAACTCTCCTAAAACGCCTTAGATCACTTCAGTACTGTATTTGAAAAAAAAATATCCAACAAGGTAGGCCATACAGGATTTTTAAATGGATCTACTTTACCAGTCTGTAGGATATTGAGATGGGTCTTTCTATTTAGCATAATCAATTCAAATCCTAGAGAATACAAGCACATCAAAGGGTTCATGTCACCTCAATCAATGGTTATTCTTAGTATGACAAGTCTTGATATGAGTGTCCATCGATTCTATAATCACCATGGTGGGAGATCTTGTGAGATATTTCGATTTTTTCATAAACCGAGACAAGATAGAGATCAAGTTCCGCAAAATGGGATATCTCACTCAAAATCTAGCCATATCTCGCTGGAACTCTCAATTTTTGCCCCATTTTTTGGGGATTTCAACTGGATTTTCACTTACAATTACTCTTAGCACATCTACAATATCAAAGGAAGATCAATCATTCTCTGCTTGTCTTATGAACTTGTGTTAAAGACTCATATAGAACTACTTCTAATGGTTGTATAATTTTATCATTCTATTCTCGAAAGTCAATATTATGATACTCATATGGATGGAATTTTGATCATTTAAGTTATCTGATATATTTGATACATTTGCTTTTCATTTATATGCTTCAAATGTTTTATATACATATTCTATAACCTTGCATTCCCTAATCCTACAGTATTTCGGTTTCACACTAGGGTAGACTTAGAAATCATACTTAGGGTTGTTTTCTCACAAATCCAAGCTCATCAGTGTGTTCAAAAGGCCTTAAATAGACTAAATATCAAGTTTCAGCTCAACTGGGACCCTAAAACTCACCGAGATGGGCCACCAAGTTGACACCAAAAAATGGCATATCTCAACCGAGATCTCACCATCTTAGTCTAGATCTTGCCATCTTGGTCAAGATCTCGATTTTTCAGACTGGCGGAGATCTTGTTAGAGAGCGAGATCTTCTACCATGATAACCATATTTTGCTTTGTATTAATAAACATATTTCAAGAATCGTTCTCAATCAGGAGTTGAGAAATGCTTATTTTGTACTATTGAAGAACTAATAAGAAATTGTCTCGATCAACATTATAAAGAAGGTTATAAGACTATTTGGCTAGGTTCTAATTTCAATCCAAGCTGAAGTTCTAGAAAAAGTATATAGAGTCCAAAAATGTATGGTAACATGAGGATTATGGGTTATAGAACTGCCATCAACTTGTCGTATAGGTTTCATTAGCCAATGAGTAGGCTATATAGAACGACAACAACTTCCATCTACTAAGACCGTACACTCTTACGTATTGTCCTAGAGACATCATGATTTAATCCTCAAATTGAAGGCTAGTCTTCAGGATCGATTAAATCAAATTCAGCAGTAAATTAGGGTTTAGCTAAGGGAAAGGGGTGGGGAGGCAAGGGGATGCTGCCACAGGGGTTTGAGAAGAGGGTAGGGTGATTTGCGATAGGAAGGGGGCTGTGTTGAATGGATTTAGGGTTTGGGGATTTGGGGGGTGTGATTCCGCAGGGAAGGGGGAAGGGGAAGAAAGGGCTGTAAGAGAGAAGAAAAGAAGATAGGAGCTGAGGGTGGGGTACGTCTGTACTTGCTTGAAGAAGAGAATGGGGACTTGAAGAACTTTCAAATTTGCGGAAAATTATGAACACAACAACAGCTGTAAGTGTCCCTCCTAAGGGAAAACCACAACTCAAACCGTGGCACCTTCCAATTCTCAAATTTTATTGAACATCAAGTCTGATTTCTTTACAAGGAATGGGCTATATTTATAGCCTTATATGAAGGATTAATACAAGGACTCAACATTAGAAAATAAATCGAACTAGGACTTCTACGTGGACTCAAATTGGAAAGCAAACAAACAAGGAATCATAGCTAAATAAAAGTGCAAACATATAAGGACTTTTAATCTAAGAAGGAATCCATTTTAAGATAGGACTCCAACTCAGATACCTAAACAAAGAGGGAATTCTACTTTACTTGGAACTCCCACTCTACTGAGGACACTCACATATCTCATCCTAGAATGATTCAAATTACAAAACAAAAAAACAAAAAGTAGGACTAGACTCCTCATAGAAATTGGAACAAAACTAAGGGATTCCCATCCCAATTGGGACTCCTAACTTGATTGGGACTCTTCAATAACTTGACCAAAACAAATCCAAACTTCAAAATTGTAGTATTACTAGTTTCCCAATAGAATTTGGGCTACTACTAGAGGAATCCCTCTCTAATGAGGACTCCTAGCTAGACTAGGATTCTTTCATAACTTAACAAACAAGGACTCAAACTCAAAAATAAAAAATAGATCTAGACTCCTGACAGAACTCTTAATCAAACATGGTCAGATTGGGGTTGACAAGGGGACCGAAACTGACCAAATTACTCCTGCCCAGGTTCATCTTCCTCCTTGAGCCATAGCTGCTGGGCAGCATCCCTAGGCCTGCTCCGGCTACGGGGGTTTTCTGGGGTTACATCACATCAAAAAGCTTAAAAAGTTTTTGAAATCTATCTGTTGAGGAATTAACACAAGATAGAAAATGGTTCTGATATAACAAGTCTCTCAGAATGTCGATATTCATGGCTATGACATAAACTCACTGAGATATAACGAAGGCATGCTCAAGTGAAATAGCTGATAATTATTACTAACTTCAAACTCATAACTCACAAAATGGAAAGTTCGGATGGATATACAAACCTAGGAGATTATTTCATCGACCATGTATGATGGCAACCATATGGAACTTCAACATTCCATGTATACTTTAAGCCTCAAGAAGATGGTTTACCGTTTTTCTTAAGACCAATAAGGTAAGTGGCCAGTTTCCAAGGGCATTTCAGGAAGCACAAGTAATATTGAGAAATAAAATGAGCCAAGATACTTGACTTGGAATGGGTGCCATCTGAGATTACAATACCATTAGCCTGATGAAGCTAATCTGGAAAATCTCCCCCAAACATGACTCCATATGGGATAATAGGATCTACTCTCACCTCCTGAAATCTGACTCCATATGTAGGGTCTAGAGGAAGCTACTTCTGCTCAGATCCTTCTTGACAACCACCACCTTGGTGTCAAATGGCTCCTCAATCTCCTTCTTACTCGATCCTTGGCATCCGCTGGGAATCCTCTACAATAACGTTGACCTCATAAGTCATATTGCCAATGGCTCTTGCATCCCCAAGTTTACCCCCCTTCTCCACCTTCATCTCTAAAGGCTCCTGGTCTACCCTTCCCTCCCCCTCCTCCTCCTCCTCGAGTCTCACATAGGTTTAGACCTCCCTCCCTTTCATTTCCTTCCCCATGATAGAACCATATGGCTCCCCTGTTCCTCATACACCTTCTCATCTCCTCAATTGAGAACCTCTTGTACCCCAAGCCAAAGTGTCCATTAATCCCTCTTAGTTTGGTTCAAAGGTCACATTCTCTGTCATTCCTTCACTCACTGGAGATCCTTCAACCTCTGCCTCCCTAATCAAGCTTTCGTTATCCACCTCCACATCCCGGCCAACCCTAACTGCACCTTTTGCTAGAATGGTTTTGAGACGTGGATACCTCTTTTCTTTTCCTGTCCCCTCTCCCTTTCCCTTTAAGGAAAAATCTTGTCTTCCACTTACCCTTGCTTTAGGTGCTCTTATGGGTTTGCTCAAAACTAGTTGTGGATTCTGAGGTCCTTCCCTAGCTCTTCTATTTGTGAACTAACTAATAAGATGGTATTTGGAGCAATTGTTTATCACTTATGTTGGGAATGAAAATGTAGGAGATGGACATCCACCTCTAGGTTTTTCGGACTCAATTTGAAAAGCCATCTACTTTGACGTCTCTTCTAAGATCTAGTTGCTTCCTCATCCCCCTATTTTGGACACCTCGAGGGTTAAGCATCCTCTTTGCAGCCTACTAGATAAAGGTTAAGTCCAACCTCACCCCCTTGTATATTCTTCTCTCCCTTTCATGGTAATTGGTAATAATAGTTTATTCATCCAAAGAAAGAAAGATACTTGACTTCAAACTTTCATTTAAAGAACCAATATCCCATCATAATAGCTATGGAATAGAAAATATCTTTCAGAGAGATTGGAGCATCTTTTGAGAAGAAGACCATCCATCTTCATTCGAAAACTCAATTTCAAACATGAACTTGGTCCAAAAATTGAAGTTGGACTAAGACCTCGCCAAATTGATGCGCCTTTTTTTGGTTGAAACCAAAGCAACTTTGGGAGTAAACAAAAAATTATAGTAAAAATCCAAGATATTAACTTGCAAGGCATCTCGTCTTGGAATCCCAAAGAAAATGAGATATTACTGAGATCTGAGCAAGTTCTCATACTATAATCTAACTAGGAATTTCTTTCCGTTTAGAAAGAATGCAGATTTTTGGATACCACATTAACAATGCAAGATTTTCTTCACATGTAGAATGATAGTGTAGATTTTATAGTCTAAAGGCTCCACTTCTATATCCACATAAATTCCTTATTCCATCAATTGCCTCACATAAGTTTGCTCACCCAACCCACAAGATGAGATCTACATTTGAGAGAAGGAGAAAATGGAGGAACTTGATCTCCAAAATTACCACTTCCTGTTGGCATGCTCATCAATTACTTCTACAGTAGGTCCTATCATTATTCCATGTCAAGATAAAATTTCTATCAACATCATAACATCTTTAAGCTGGGTCACATTATGATGTGAGACGTACCTTGAAGAAGACATCGTTAAGTACGTCTACGAACAACGAGTAGAGTCCATAAATAGTTGAGTCATGAACCAATGGGGACACACTTGGGGCAAAAAGTCCTAAGCTCCACATCTAAGAGTTTTGAACGTCATATTTTCCTTCCTTCATATAGCAAAAATATAGGCTGACTATTGTCCAGCTCTGGAATTTTCCCCTCCAAGGATTTTCTCCACCATCAAAACCACTTTTTGAATTCTCTTTCATTTGACGCTCTTGCATCCCTCACTTGATTCCTCTATGCATGTTTGAGCTTTTGGGAACTCTAATATTGTGCAAGTCTGTTTGTTTCCATGGATAACATGCAATCATATGGGAAGAGGTTCCCACAACACCAGCTTAGAGAGGGATCCCCATGCCACACCATTATCGACCATTGGAAATTTGTATCTTCTCCATCAGTGCAATTGCTGATCCATCCCATATGATACAATGCCGCTTATCCCTCTACAACCCACAATTGTTGCCATTTATCTGTTTGCAAACTCCTCTTCTTTTGCATCACTATTTGGTTCCTTAAGTGGCCTTCAACCAGTTGAGTGCCATCAGATGGCTCTAACACAACACCATCCACTGCAAACTGCAATCCACGCAAGCTCCCTTCCTCCGTCTCTCTTTCAGGTAAAGGCTATGGGAGTCTCACACAGGGATCGGCTGAGGTTGCCTTTTCTATATGGGGAGATACATTGCTGCATTAGTCAATAAGGACGAACATAAGGAGATCCTGACTGTCATCTGTGAAGAAGCATTGGAGATGAGAGAGGAAGCAAAGCTCACAAAAAGATGAGTGCACCGGCAGTGGGTTGCGGAGGAATAAGTGGCAATGGACCATGGGTGATGCAGCGACAACAGCAGAAAACGGCTGAGATGCGAACAGCATACCCAACAGTAAAAGAAACAAATATGTTAGCAAGGGGACTCATGTTCAAGCTGGCCTTGTGGAGAACCTACACACTACACTACTCTAATAATCAAACACTCTCTGTATTGATCCTCCATCCATCTAGAGTATCCTACCTTTTACCGTCAGCGTGTGTTGTGATTGTTCTCAAAGACATCATCCTTGCAAAGATTAAAATGTGAGAAAGAACAAGAAAGAGGAGAAATTTAAGGAAGCTTTTCCTGACCTGTTGTCGTAGTCATCTTTAACAAAAAGGTCAGGAATAAGTGAGAGGACAAGAAAATAAGTGAATCAATTATGGTCAGGTTCAGGTAAGGTAGTCAACTCATACCATTTACCAAAACCATATCAACTATACCTACCATACCAAATAAATTTGGTATCATGATTAGAAACCTATACTGTGTGCATTCGGTACGGTATCAGTATGGACAATGACAAGATGAACCATACTGTATTGTATATGGGTACCAACTTTAAGTCTCGAACCAAATTACAGAATAGCTAAGGTACGGGATCACTGTGACATACCTGTACTGTTTGGTATGAAGCAGATTAATTTGGTACCACAGCCAATTGACACCCTTAGGTTTAGGTTCCAATAGTCTCGGGGACCTTTAATGCTTCAAGCATGTACATCCATGTAAAGCTAGCACTCATCTTACCATGAGTTCATTGAAATGAAGAGGGAAAATATTTCAACAGATCTGAGGTGTGTAAAAGAACATGAAAAAGTGAGTTGGTTGCTGTTGCTTTCTTTTTCATTTATATGAGGTCTTCATGTTTTGAGTACATAGAAATTATCCTCACAAAAGCATATTTCTTCACAACTTTTTCCAAACAAAGCGATCCTTCTAAAGAAGAACATAAGCCATTTCATGGCTATTACAGAGCTCAACAATAATAGTTCTAAATTAAAATGCGCACCTTGAGATGGATCAGCAGGCTCAGGGTAATCAAGCCAATCATACGATTTCACATGTAATGAACCATATAGCAGCTTGCTCAAAACAGTCATCCCGGGATGATTGTGAAGGGGTATGATGGATGATGGTGGCATGCAAAATATTCCTATCTGTCAAAAAAGAGAGAGAGAGAACTGAATAAAACCCAAATCATTTATTATATTGACAAATTTAACCAATAGAACACTCGAGCATATCAAGCAAATTTCACCCCACTGTAACCAATGAAACTTCTCAACAAAGTAGCATTCAGTGACTTTCAAGAGACAAGCTTACAGAGAAGCTACGGCACTCATGCAAATGCAGATACTTTATTGTTGGTAGGTCCTGCTGACTCCCATTACGTCCTTTCTTTCCATTGATATGTGTAGAACCTTTCCACCCACGAACCAACTGTGCTTCCTGTTCAAGACCCACATCCGAAGGCCTGATCTTATCTGGAGTCCAAAAATGTTAAAAATTAGAGAGTAAAGAAAATAATTCAACAGATAACCTAAAGGAAACTCAGAAGTTATAATTAATTAAATAAACTAAAGATGTTGCAATTTGAATTATAATTAATTAAATTTACTAAACAACTACTGTAATCCATCATTCAAAAAATAAGCTACATTGTGTCAAAAAACCAACGCTCACAAAAATGTGTAAGACATGGTGTTTACTAAGTTATGATTTTTCTCTGCAACTAATTGCTTCTCTCTCAATGTGCTAATGACTCCATAGAATAGGATCTCATCGTTCTTGTTCTCTACTGACACTATACGGAATGCCCCATTCGAGTCTTCAATGTCCTGTGTCACCACAGTAGTCAACCACCACATTCTGGGTGGATTGGTGTGGTTCCTCTATGCCAAGGACATCATATCTAAGAACTTGTACTTTGAAACTCAGTGGCCTTCAACTCAATTACAGGATAAAAAAAGTTGAAGACTTCGAGAACTCATTTGAACATCTTCATATTTGAGTTGTGATGCTTTGTAAATACCTAAAATCACCATTTTGCAGGATCCCTCATTCTATGTAAACTCTTTTTTGCCCAACAACTCCACGTGGTTAAATCCGCATAAAGTTTCTTTTGTTTTACAGCAACAGTAGGTTGTTTTGATAGAAAAGAAAAGGAAGGTCTCAAATTCCAGGTTAAAATGAGCTGTAGGTATTAACAATGACCCAATAAAATAAAAATAAAATCTACAGGGCATGACTGTCATGAAAACAAAAAGTAGAAATGAAGATGATAAGCTTATGGCCAAGACTACACAGAAAACATAATATGATCATTGCATTGGATGTTAGCAACAGAAACAAGGGTAATCCTTCTAGACTCAACCAGCAATATAGTGAAAAGAAACAACATACACATAACTTATCCAATGCAAGAAGAAAACGTAAAATGAATTCAAACCCTTCCCCCCCCCCCGGGGGGGGGCTGATGGCTGAGTATTTATCATCTGTCAGGGTGTATGGTGTATGGGCCACGTTGTTGCCGTTGTTTTAAATCTCCTCCCCATTAGTTGGAAGAAACTTTATCATTTATATTAATATAATAGTTCAAAAAGGAAAAACAACCAAAGAAAATGATAGTCCTCTAAACTCTAGCGGCCAAAACTTGAACTAATACATTGCCACAAATAAGAATCTAAAGGAATCCCAACAGGAAGGCCAAAAATCCAACTATCATTATCCACCGGCTTCCTCTACAGCTCTCTTTTTTCTCTTTCTTTATTTATTTATTTGGCGATTGGGGTGGATGTATGTGTTGATGCATCCTTTGATGTCATTGCTTTAACTATTCTTCGTTATGAGGGTCAGCTATAGTAACTATGTATTGGAACCAGAAAAGAAAAAGTAACAAAATAACTTGAGGAACCAGGACTAATGAACCATATGTTAATGTTCCCCAAATCCATTCACTCCCTCTCACAACAATGAAGTTGATGCCAAGCAGAAAGATTTTTTTAATTTCCTGGTCCAATGGTATCAAGGGGGCATAGGCCAACTAGTGAAGGGAGTGATGATGTGGATGGGGAGTCTCAAACTCAAGATCATGGCTAAGACACTGCATTCAACAAGCAGGGCACCAACCAACTCTGGTCCACAGTAACAGCCAAGTATAAAGACTAAGACGTGCCTTGTTTTCAATTACTTTTATCCTCCATCTCTCATGACCAGGAGACCATACCAAGTTAACCAAGCATGACAAGCAATTGAGAGTATCATTTCAACCATCTAGCACCACGAAGGCTTTTCAAACATATTAAAGGAAGATATTAGATAATAGTGTATTCAGATTGCAAAGGATATGAATATAGGTACTAAAACCACATCTGCTTGGCACAATCAGCTGGATTGTCATGAAATCAACCACTTTATGTATGTCATGATTAACCCTGATTCTTTGCTTAATGAATCCAACAGCGTTGGGACATTTATGGCTGATTCACGGATGACTAGAATCAGAGTTGATGGAGACCAATCCTATGCCTGATTCTGAGTTTTAAACCTTGAGCACGAATGCTTTACCAAGAAATATTTAAAGAGAGAAACAAAAAGAAGGGGACTGCAACTGGTTTTCAAAATAAAAGTGAAACTTCTGTAATCATTACAAAACAAGATTGTATTAACTATTTAAAATTCTTGTCACATTCATTAATACACTTTTCAGAGTCAAATTTAGTGAAAAAGATCCTGCAGTCCACTTAACACCCTTCCAAAGGGCCTTTTTGTCTATTCTCTCCCTTCCCAAAAAATTATACCATCCCGCAGACAGCCATGGGTGGCAATGGAACATTGCTATTCCACTGGCAGAATGGGGATCCTCACACTAGCTTACTTTTCAAACCCAAGGGATTTAGATGCTCAGCGTAATAACCAAATTTGGAATGCTTTAGAGTTAATAGCCAAGCACACAAGGTAATGGTTACAAAAGTTTCCTTGTAGGTTTTAATAATTTCACTTCCATTCTTTATATTTCTCTCACGATCATAGTTCAAGGTCTTGCTAAGATCTCTGCATAGAACAAAATTTCATTGAAACTTGCTAAATTTTCACCAAAATTTCTTACTTTTGGAACCTCGAAACGATAAACTGGGGGACCCAAAAAAAATCCCAAGTTTCGATCTAAACAGTCGAAATTTCATCAAAACTTGTCGAAACCTAGTTTAACCCAGTTGGACCGACTAGTTCATGAGAAGAAAATTTTTTCCAAATTTCATGGGAAACAAGGGAAATTTCCTAGAAACCTGGGACTTTTTCCTGCAAGTTTTGTAGCTTTCCCAAATTTTCAATTTTTTTGTTTCTTTCATGTTTCCCCAAATACAACGACAAATATCCCCTCCATCAGGACTTCCCTATCCAAATTGCGTATTCCCTCAGACTGGTTATCTTAGGCATGTCGATGACCAAACTTACAAAGTTTTTAGTAGTCAATTACTTTGACAACCATAGGCATAAAATGTCACGAGATGTCTATGTTAGTTGGTTGAGGAGAGGATGTTATAGACATAGTACTACCCAACTTAAGGATAGATCCACTCTTGGCACTCTTCTTAGCACTAAGTTGTACTTTCCTTTTATTGTCAATTACTTTGTATTCAATGTTTTGAAGTTAAAAATTATACATTGAAGGTTATGTACTTAAGTAGTTAAGTTTATAGTGTACTTCTCGGACAACTCTACATTGATGTTATGTACATTAAATGACATATCTACATTGACTTTTTTAGCAAAATACAACCAATGTGTTCTTTATACTCTACTTAGCTTAAATACAAAGTTTCACCCTAAAATACTCCCTAAAACCTATCGAAACTTCATGTCAAAACTTGCACGAAAAAAATCCTAAGTTTCCTCGAAATTTCCCAATTTCCAACCTAGGTTTCCTATTTTCACCTGGTCGAAACTTGAATTTCCCTCGAATTTTTTCCTATGGATCTCAGTATTTCAAGCTATTGAGTCAAAAACAGCCACAACACAAGAAACAAAAATAGTATCAATCATATCCCATTCCTAGATTTCATATTGGGTACCATGCGACGTAATGGTTACAAAATATTCTTTTATAGGTTTTATTAATTTCACTCACTTTATTTTTATCGCAACAATATTGCAAGGTCTTGCTGAGATCTTGGTATATATCTCAGTACTCTAAGCTGCTGAGTCAAAAACAAACTGAAAGAAGAATAGACAAAAGAGTACCAAGACTTCAGTCTCAGGTTTCTATCAAGAGGAAATGTTACAACCTCTACATATACAAAAACCCTACTCATCTCAGTAGAATTTTAAACAATTATCCAGAGTCTTCAACTGATTTCAATAGTTTTGGAATGACAAGACACCCCAACCTCCTCTCCCCCCCCCCCCCAAAAAAAAAATTTGAAAATCCTCTTATTTGCTCCAAGTCTTTTCCAAACAAACTTGAAACACGAGGACCTGTTGCTCATAATTAACATTTGCAGTCTGCTGCCCCAAAACCCTCAGGATGAAATGCACAGGAGACTTTCAAATCCCCAAATGCACCATTATCCAGAAAGAGGTTGGCTCCGTTAACAAGCCAAAAAACTCTTCTATTCCTTCTTTCCCAATTCTTATGCATTGCTCCTCTCTCTATCTCAATGCATCAAGGTAGGAAGTAGCCAACCAGTGAACACATCACAAGATCTTGGTATCTCACCAATACAACTCGGTTTTTGGGCAGCTGAAACCAAGCCCAAGACCGAAACCTCAAGCCATACGGAACTAAAAAATAGCGATGTCTGTTTTTCTCTTTTCTTCTCACTGAAAAATTACACTGGCGTAGAAAAGCTACAAGACACTGAGGAAGCGCGGAAAACAAAGTGGAAACCTAACTGACACTGGAATTGAGCTCACTGACTTGGTCCCACATCCCAAAGTCACATCTAGTGAAGTTCAGGAGCACAGATGCAAGTAGTAGTTACTCATGAATTCAAATCAATATTATATGCTGAAGGAAAGCAAACTAATCACCGTCTCTCTGACATGAACTACACAGATTATCATAAATGTTCCTAACCTTTGATTCAGTAAAACATGAATTATCAAAAGCAATACCGAGCTACAAATGTTGAGCTGAATCACAGAGGAACTATAGCCCCAGGCAGGATCTAATTTAATACAGTTTAATGAAATTGATTGTGAAAAGAAGAAAAAAAAAAAGAGATTGGATACCATAGCCACTCCCCCGGGTCTCACACCCACAGATTCTCACTGTACCTGTCTCTCAACCATCAACGACCTTAAAGCCCATAACCAATCTCATTGTTCTTGTTCCAGCCGTATTTTCTTTATTTATAATACCAACTCACTACATCTTAGACTCTTCTTAAATATCTCAAGAAAAGAGTCCAATTCAGACAAAACCTCCTATTCTTAATCTAAACAACTAAAAGCAAGCAACCTCTAAAACCCCATGCAAGGTGCCAACTCTTTTGGATTCAAAGTACTCCATCCAAGCTATAACGAACCCATGAAACCCGAGTAAATACCATATCTTTAGCTTTTTATCGCAATAAAGGAAATAATCCTAAATTATCTCCAACACTAATAAATCAAATGACAGAATTATATCATGGTTATGAACCTGTCTAAAACAGCTGTTGGCGTCCTTCATGCATTGGCAATTGAGTCTTCAAATGATCTCATCAGCTTGGCTAGAAGGCCCACCAGATCTACTAAAAATTCCAAAACATGTCAAATATAGAATGTGACACTGTGCATGTGAACAGTATCTACATCTTTCTTTGCTTCATGTTCCTCCGTCCTATCTGGACTCAGGTTGCCTTATGTGATGGCTCCATTGGGGTTTTCGTTCGCGGCTGTGCGGATATCCTCCGCGCAGTCCAAGGTTTTTGACATTTGTTTAGACATTTATCTAACGGTTCCAATTCGTTAACGTTGTTTTTAAAATTTAAATTCTTTTGCAATTTACAACTTCACACCCTTGATTCAAAGAAAATTCACAAAAAGGCCAAAATTTGGGACAAATAGGACACTAGGATTCATTTGAACCCTAGCCCATGCTCTCTTCCATCGGTAGTAACGGGTAACCCAATCCATCTACTCCGTTAGGTGAACATCTAGCTCGAAGTCTTGCTTCTTCGTCTCCAGTGATCCATTCTAACATGAAGAACCTCTTTGCTCGAGCTTAAGTGATTTTTAAGCTTCTTAATCTCTTCCTGAGTTATGACGTACTTAGGTTTCCAAGCCAAAACTCCAAGTTCTTAACTTTTTTCCGCTGCAATGATTTAGGCTGAAAGCTTCTGGATGATTTCTGTTTTGAAACTCCCACATATGGATTCTGATCAACAATAGATCGAAAATGATGATAATGCAGAGAATCAAAGATAGAGCTTAAGAGCTAAGAAGATGGAGAAATAAAGTAAAGGAAGAAGCATATGTGAATTTCAGTTCATTGACGATTACCCAGACAACATTCAACTTGGAATAATTCAGTTTTTGTGTTCATTTAATGACCTTCTATTTCCATTTTGATTCATAAATTTATGCAGAATCTATCTATAATATCAATATCAAATTAAAAGTAGAAAGGTGTTTTATTATGAGTTCATTGGGGTGCGTTGTGCTACGCTGAAAGAGAAAATCATTTCTTTACTCCAAATCGAAACGCATGGATGGTAAAAAGAAAACTATTAACAAGAACTCATCCAGTACCCTAAATGGAAGAATCAGCTTCATCTCAAAAACAATTACCAACTTTGATCGGTTGAGGAAGTTTGTTGTTTGCTCAAATAAGAAATTCCATGTGACAAGCATCTCAATCTTCCTGAAAACCTCGATTTTCCTTTGACAAACCCTAGAATCCAATCAACAGAAGGGCTACAATGGTGAATGCCGTGAAATTGTGGGAGTCAAAGTGTAAATTTAATAACTTAATTGTATTCAGATTCAAATTTATTGTTTTGACCTCAATAACTACCGTTGATATCTAAACCTGCCATGTGTCATCATATTGAACGTGCACGGAGGATATCCGTGCAGCTGCAAACAAAAATCCGCTCCATTGAACCAACAAAAATCTGCCACATCACCAGACCAGGCTGCTGCTTCACACAGTGACACAGCAGTCGAATAAGCAACTTTAGAAAGGAGAGCAACAGCATTTGCTCCTCAATCGGCAACCAGTTTCAATTAATTTTTACATTACATTAATATTTCTAGTCAAGTAGAAAGAAAGAAGAAGAAAAAAACCTCAAACGAATAGGTCTTGAATAAGGAGAAGAATACAAATGAGGAGAAGAAGAGAAGAGAAGAGAAGAGGAAAGAGAGAAAGAGAGAGAGAGAGAAGAGAGAGGCTGCAAACCCACACTGCTAAAGCTTCAATTCATCATTTTTCTATTTCACAAGTTTCTATTTTATTGCAATGTAAGGGCCTATTATAGCTTGACTAAAACTTTACAAGAAATATAAATTTTGTAGACTAAAAATAGAAACTACACTGACTAGTGACAACAAAATCTTATAAGTATATAAACTAATTAAAATTAGAAACTAATAGCAATAGAATCTTATGAAATTGGAAACTAATTAAAATTAGAAACTACCAAAATATAAACTAAACTAAGGTCCTAGATCTCTCAAGAATAAAATCTTCATGAAAATCTCATCTTGGGCCCCACAAAATCCTCTGAATATTCCCAACATGCCAAATAATGGGCTGTGGCACTGTTCACGTGAACAGTAATGTTCCCCCCCCCATTTTTTTCTTCATGTTTCGACGTGGCCTATAATGCTGGTTCGAATTGGTTCCCAACTGGTTGTCCTGAATCGATGAGGGTCAGAAAATATGGCATTGAACATTTCTCCATCCCTCGGCATCATACTTGATACAGCAAAGGAATGATTTAAATATAGAAATCTGATTTTTAAAGTCAAGAAACAACTAAGTCAGACAAAAGTAGCAAGAACCACAGAGAAGCCAATCTCAACTTAGCATCTTCAGAAGAAATGTGATATCCATTATCCACAAACAATATATTAATCATGAAATAGAAGCCAAAATAATAAACAGAAACTAAAAGTCCCAATCTGTTCACTGACTGATTAATTGAAGTTCAAATACTAAACAAAATGGAAGATGATTCCCAAAAATGCCCACATTTATACAATAAAACTTAACTTACCTGTTGCATGTAAATGAGAATAAGAGAAACAAGAGTTTTGGTATTTGCAGATCGCATGGAAGGATAATATAGAATCAAGCTGTACAACTCATATCTAATATCTTATTCTACTTATTCCGAACGGGAAATCCATGTACAGGGCTAAGTTATCCGTGAGCTCATGCAAGTATACGAAAAGTACTAAGTTAAATAATCAGCAAGATGATGCAGAGGAACAAATATAAGAGCATTACTTTCTAAAATATTGACGCCGAAAGAAACAAGTTTTGGCCTTCATACCTAACATAGAACGAATTTTCTCGAGCACTTCATCCGAGATTGGCCCATCGGAAGTGAAGGATGCCTTGCAAGCTTCATAAAGCTTCTGTATAGCCGGCATGGTGTTTAGTCGATGCCCCCAAGAACTTCCTTCTGAGCAATAAGTTGACTTCAAGAGAAGCTTATTGGTTAGTACAATCTCTAGACTGCTTTTGAGATGTTCTAGCACAGAAAAGACCACTCAATACCACCCCTGTTTATGAGAAGCGATTTCATGATACAGTTCGGAAACATCTGAATCAGACTCCGATAAATGAGTTGGCAGTCATGGATCCGCATGGTATCTGCAGTAGTAAAAAAAAAAGAATAAATATGATCAAAATAAAGTTGTTCTCCTTTACCCGTATTTAAGCCGCAATCGAAACCGCTATAAGTGATACAGACATTTAAGTTCCAGAAAAGAAGTGATCATCTTCGGTTACAAGTAACATCTGTAACTCCCAGAAGTAAACAGCGACACGTTTCAAACTACAAAATTGCGTTCACATTTCATTTAAGACTATCAGCGTGAACCTCATGATATATTCATACCTCAAAATGAAGAACGAGGAACACGACGGTGAAACACAAAAGTTAAATTAAAGGTTAATAAACCCTAGCATCGCCATGATTCCGATAACACATTTAGAAAACAAATGCAAATACAGAAAGTCTCCCCACTTTACGATTCTACCTGGAAAGCATATAAGAAAGCTCACTCACCATTAAACAAGCAATAATTATCTCAATTTCTCAATCGATATGAAAGCAATGAAATCTCTCTCTGACGAATAAGATATATTCTAGAGAAATTCAATAGAAAGAAAACAAACGCGAAAACAGGATTGTGTGCCAGCTGTGTGAACAGGGAGAGAAAAGAAAAGGGGGTTAAAAGTACCTGGGTAGCGCAATATAAGAAAAGATACTAGGTGGAATTCTCAGCTTTCAGGTTCACAGAAGGATTACATGAACGTATATGTGAAAGTGATTAAGTAGAAGCGATACGCAGGGTGGGTGAGTAGGTGAATATAAATGGAGGGAAGATCGCGGGAGATGGTTGAAGATCTTCAAAAGGCCGTCTCCTTTCGGACTCGGCCTCTCCCGGCAGGTCTCTGCGCGCTCTGCTGCTGACTCGTTACTGACCTCCTAAGCTGCTTTAGGCATACGGATAAATTGTTAAATTACCAATTTATCCTTTGTGATTTCCTCGGCTCTGTGGTCTATTTAATTCCCTACTAAACCAAATTTATTATTAAACAAAAAAAAAGTTTTTTTTTTTTTTTATTTTTTTTTTTTTTTTGTAAATGATAACTTCATTATTCTAAGTAAGGCATCAAATTACCAATGTTGGATGCCAGTAGGTGGAAATAGGCCAGCTGATCCCCTTGTAGAGGCAACAGCCTTCCTAGTCAAAGAGTGTGCTATATGATTACACTCTTCAGGACTAAAAGAGAAATAACAATACAAAAATAATAAGATAAGTGAGTAGCATTTTCCACGATAGGTTTCAAACTAACAGGGGTAAGAGAAGAATTATGTAGCCAACGTACAACCTCCTGCCAGTCAGTCACTCTCCATGGCAATATAATCAACTCCTTCAGCAATAGCTAAAAGCAGCCCCTCTCGAATACATAGCATCTTTCATTCAAACATCGAATCAAAATCTGATTGAATTGAAAGAGCAAGAGTGGGCGCCCCTATGTCTCCGCAAAGTACAAAGCCCAATCCTCCTTTCTTCCTTCGTGAAGCAGCGTTTGTGTACTTGAGCTTGTAAACTAAGAGAGTTTTTACACACTGTACACTTTAGTGGGGCTTAAACTGATACCTTACTTTGGTACATAAAGTCTCATTTTCATACAATACCTGTTAACTCAAATAAACAAGTACGAGTTATCACTCCTGCAATGATGACACTAGGGAGATTATATGGAATTAGGTCAAATCATACGAAATAAAACCAAGAAGAAGAGATATATGTCAACACAAATTTGTTGGCTCTTTTTTTTAGGGGCAGGTGGGGAGAGGGGATGTTATCAGGAATGTCAAATTCAGTCAAATTCATTAGGGGGGCGGGTTTTTTAATTTGGATGAGAAGAGGCATTTATATCCACAAATTTTTGAATTTTCTAATTATGAAATAAACATTATTGTACGTTGCTAGCTACCGCACACTACGGCTAACCTGGATGCCTCTCAAAAAACCAATTTGGCTAGCTCAATTTGAAGGCCCAGCTCCACTAATTTGGTAAAAGTATTTTTTTCTCTTCATAAACACAAAATTTTCAACAAGAAAAGTTGATGCAAATACCAGCGTTTGCATTAAATTGATAATCTTCACATTTTTTTTGTTTTTGTTTTATGAGAATAAACTTTGATTAAAACAAAGTTAGTGCTGAAAGCACTTACAAATACTACATATTGTGCTATTACAGTCATTCATCTGTAAGATTTCTGTTTCTGCATAATATTCAAAATACAATTGAAGCATTGGGTTGTGGAAATAAATAAATAAATAAACACTTGTTTTGATATAGTAGTCAGGTTCATTAATTTGGGGAGTTCATTGAGAGGCCATTTTTCTCCTGTAGGGGTTGGTAAAATTTGTGTGATAAAAGGAACGTTTGTCCAAACTTTATTTATCCTTATCCCATATGATGTGGCTTTGTTCATTCATATCTGAATGACATCAAGTATTGTCTTTAGGATTCCATTTTCCTTCTTGTTCTCAAAATTGATCGACTGTAAGTGTCTGTCGCTGCACATCCCACTGTTCCAACTGACTACTCTTAGGTGTTGGTGATGTACTCACGAGTTGAGAGTTATGACCGACTCTAAATCTAATATTCACATATTTTCAAGGGACCGCATCAAGAGGCTAAGGCTGAAGAGGGCAACTTATACACCCAATAGAAAAGGCTGGGCCGTAGTGCTATGGGTTCCTTAATGGTAAGCCCAAGCCCGAGCCCAGTGGCGGAGCCACGTTGGGACCGGAGGGGGCCATGGCCCCCCCCCGGATTTTTTGAAATTGTAAATATCCTTGTTTTTTTCCTTAGTTATCTATCTTTAAATGTGAAATACCACTAGTTGGCCCCCTCCGAAAAAAAAAAAATTTAAGATAAAGACGATGGGTACAAATGTCATTCATAATATTTATCTAATTAAAAACTAACTCACCATCCATGATTTTCTCCTTATATATTCTCTCGTATTTTCATTTCTATTTATTGTCTCATGAATCTCCTATTTTATTCATATTTTTTCTCTTTTTTTTTTTCTCACACGTCTCACAAAATATTGAAGTAGTTAGCAAATTTTGGAATTTTCCTAAATCTTATCCACATTAGGTATTCACTCTCTTTCTCAAATTATTCCCTTCTCTCTCTCACACTCACGAATTTTCTATTAATTTACCTAATTTTTAATGTAGACTCCATATTAAAATATAATAATATATTATGAGATGGGACCTACAGTGGGTCCCACATTGGCCCACATACATTAGGCCCCCCATGTTCAATCCTGGCTCCGCCCTTGCCCGAGCCCATGATTGAGATTTGAGACTTTTCCGTTCTTTTTTCTTTGTAAAACGGATGCTTTTTTTCTTCTTTGGGTACCAAGTAAAGCCCGTGATTGAGACGCAGTAAGTTAAATCTACAATTTATACTGTTGATGTGAGGACCAATATCAGGTCCATTTCTTAGGTCAATTTCTTACAAGGAAATGGATCAGATGTGTGCCATGTGTCCCAATATCACATTTATATAGTTGAAATATATTTATAAGTCACATCTACGAAGAATAAATGAATGTTCCATTTTCTGATAAATTTTCATTTAGAGAGTGGTGGTCCACATTGACCATCCGTTTTAATTTTTTTTTTTTTTATTTCTCTGGTTAAAGTTAGTGTAGTTTTTTTTTTTTTTTTTTTGTAAACAAGTTAGTGTAGTTCAAAAAGTTAAAAAGAAAAAAAAAGAAAGAACAAAATTAGTGGTCGAGATTTGATTTAGACTTCCACTTTGAATTCTCACCATTCCTACCTCAGTATTACACAGCACGCTAAATCAGGACCCTTACTTCCTAATAAAAAAAAATAATAAAAAATAAATAAAAAATAGAATCAGGATCATTGATCATCGATGACATGGACCACCTAGACTCAATCGGGTTTTTGGCTCATGCCAAAAGACAAAGAAAAAAACTCACGGACGTCTGTTAACGTCATTATTTAATGTATGAGATTCCAGTCGAGCGGTTAACTAGACGGAGATATTAACAACAGAGGAACAGCAAGTCAAAAGTGAAGGGCCTCTATAAAGCCAGGATCGCGGGGAGTTACTTCGGCAGCCGATCGTAATCAGAAACCCTAAAGCCGAGACACAGAAAATCTATTGTGGATTTGTGAAGCGAAAAACAGAAGTAGCAAGAAAAATGGCTGGAGTTGGTCCGTTGACACAGGATTGGGAACCTGTCGTGATCCGAAAGAAGGCTCCGACTGCCGCCGCTAAGAAGGATGAGAAGGCTGTTAACGCCTCTCGCCGAGTGGGTGCCGATATAGAAACCATAAGGAAGTGTAAGTTATTGTTTCTTCTATAAAGTAGGATTTTTCATTTTCCTCTTTCTTACTTTGTTCCTTTATTGTTATCTGTTTGGCCTTCTTATTTTATTTCTGAACGATAATATCAGAATGGAACACTGTTTTCTGCTGTGATAGATCTTGTTATATTGAACTTATTGTTATCATATCGGTTAATATGTAAGAATCATACATTTTTTAAGCATGGATATGAAATTTTTGGTGGAAATTTCCTATTATTACTAGCTAATATGTGTATATATTTTCTTCTTCTGAAAACTAATCACAATTAATTGTTATTCGGGAATCTACATTGGCCGCAGATGACTTGTAATGTTGGACGTTTGGGTTAGGAAAACAATTTATCGTACATAATCAGTGTACATAACATGAGTTTTGTAGGCTAACCAATGCTACTGTACGTTGTAACCTCTTTTTGATCGGCCTGAAATGATAGCGTACCAAGGCACACAAAGGTGAATAGCTTTGTCAAGTTTTGCCAGGGCTATATGCCTGTACAGTAATGCCCATGTTGAATGAGGACTATTGTTACTAATGTTCGAATTTGCAGTCTTTTTTCTTTCAAATTTTTAAACTTCAATTTAAGTTCATGCAATACCTCAAAGGAAGAGTTTCTTGGATGTAAGATTAGCGTGACTAGGTCAGTCCAGCACTGAATTGAATGTAAGTGTGTAAGGTTAGACTTGGAGTGGGTACCACAGCTTGCAAATCTTGTTTCTAATTTAATTGCAGGGTCACACTTGTGTTGATAAGGATTAAGTCTTGATAAATGCAAATATCCTTAAAATGTGTGGTGTCTTTTGAACATCATTGATGCATGTAATCGTGTAAGAACTTGGTTTAATATGTACATCTACAGAATGGAACTATTCATATTTCTTTTCATTTTTTCTTTCTTACTTTTGGCATTAGCGTTGTAATAATTCTTGATGTTTGCAAATTTAGTTAGTTATTTTTATAAGTGTCAAGTTACTCTATATCCAATGTCAGCTTCCAATTTTCAGTCTATTTATCAATTTTCATTGTCACAGCTAATGCGGGGACAAACAAAGCTGCATCTAGCAGTACTTCTTTAAACACAAGGAAGCTTGATGATGAAAATGAAAATCTTGCTCGTGAGTATTTTCAACTTGTTCACTCTGTGGCTTCAAATAGGCATTGTATTTGACTTAGTTTAGTTGTATCAATACTCAGTTGCCAGTATCTGCCACTGGTCAGTGGATTGGGTAGTTGATGCAGTTGTTTTTCGTTTCCCTTGTGTGGTTTATATGATCAGACTTCTTAGATTGGTAAAGTATTTCCTGTGTTCAATATAAAGTGCCTTGTTTGACAAGTACTACACTTGGTTGATTTAACCAGTGAGTACCTGGAGTATGCCAAAGGTTAAAGAACTGGTTGTGCATTTATGTTCTAGCATTACTTGAAGAGTGTACACACATGTGGCAATTGG
The DNA here is from genome assembly GCF_041222555.1 of Hakea prostrata. Classification (NCBI taxonomy): domain Eukaryota; kingdom Viridiplantae; phylum Streptophyta; class Magnoliopsida; order Proteales; family Proteaceae; genus Hakea; species Hakea prostrata. The sequence continues at coordinate 62,115,754 of NC_142601.1, read as the reverse complement.
TTTTTGATCAATTAGAATAAATCTGTGATTCAGTTATGGTTTCCAGCTGATGTTAGTTTATTCATCATCTACTGCTCCCCCCACCCCCAACCCCCAACCTTTGGGATACCAATCACAAAAGAAAAATCCTGTTTATATTCAAATCTGCTATTGATAAGCACTCTGGCTAGGCATCCAAGCTTCTTGGTTGCCTTAACACTTAGGGCGCCAAGGCGGGTGCCTCACTGGTTTGTTTGTGTTGCCGCGGTCTTGGACCCTCTTTGATGCTATGGTTGCCTTGCCCCTTTGTAAAGTATGTTTATTATTGATGGTTTTGTTACTCTCATGACATTATTGCTTGAAACATTTTAGGGGTACTCTTGGTAATTTGTTGCTTTTTTGATAAATTCTATAATTGTCTGCATATTGTGACATTTGAAATTTGTTTGGCCTTTTGGATTGGTTTTGTTAGAAGATATAATTTATCGATTATTTACTAAATGTAGCAGATTTAAAGATTCTAACATAGATGAGTGGCAAAACTAGGAAGGACAAGGCAAGAAATGATCATATTAGAGCTGGTCTGGGAGCACTTCTAATAAATGATAAGCTATAGGAAGGTTGAATGAGGTGGTATGGCAACGTTCAGTGGAGACCCATAACTGGCCCTGTATGGAAAAGTGATTTTATCCAAATTGAAGGAATTAGATGAACAATGGGCAGACATAACCTAAAGAGAAGGGGGTGAGAAAGATAATGCATGGCTTAGGCCTTGTATTTAGTATGACCTTAAAGAGAGTTGATTGGAAGGCAGGGATCCATCATCCATGTAGCCGACCCCATTTAGACATTTTTTTTGGGATGAAATTAGGCTTGTTGCTGTCCTTATCAATTTTTTATTGTTGAATTCATAACAAAATTTATTTATTCTGAATCAAAAGTAAGTGAATGGAATAAAAGGGGGGTTGGGTGGAGATTTTGGGGAGAGCTAGAGATTTGGTGGTTGTGGAAGAGGAGGTAAGATGACTATATTTGTGTCAAGAAGGAGATGAGATGATGTAGTTCAAAAGAATAAGCAGGCCCGGAGCAAATCAGGTCATCACACTGGGTCAAAGATGAACTATTATGGTTAATTTTGAGTAACCAAAGGAAAGGATTTTCTGTGAACTGCATTTTTTTGAACTACAACATCAGGCCTATTCTGTAAGCCTAAATATTAGAGGTTTAAGCTCTATACAGAATTCGGCAGTTAAGTGTGAAGATTGAAGCATGGAGAAAGGATCAAAACTCAGTTTACCGGCGCGGGGGGGGCCCCCCGTTTGGGGGTTTTTTAGGGGGGGCTGGGGGGTAAAAGGCCGGTTGGTGGGTCTCACACCATTCCCCTCTTTCTTCTTCCCCATAGATTGATTCTTGGTTTTATTTTTGTGTTGTTCACCTTGTCTGAGAGGCATTTCTGCTGTTGTTGTTGTTCCTGGATGTTGTGGATTCACCGTAGGAAACTATTCTACTGCTGCTTCGTTGTACCCAATTGAAGAATCAAGAACATATCTTGCAGCAACTATAGCGGTTTGTCTATTGTAGCAGCTTTCAAGAATCAAAACTTCAAAGCAGATTCTTGTGATGCATTTGGTAACTTCTTGGAGAACAGTTTTGGCATTCTTTTGTTCTTGGACGACAGAAGAATGAGTGGTCGGTGTTTGTTGAAATGGTTCAATTTTTTTTTCTTTCTTAAAGACCAACACAGTGAGAGAAATGGTTTCAAGAACGATTTTGCCAAAACATGTAAGGCATGTTTTGTCGAGGGGGAAAAACTTGATAATATGGTTTCGACGGTGAAGGTCTCTCCAGACCGGCCCCATCCTTGCTTGCGAACCTTTTCCACCTCACCTTAGCTGCCCCATACCCTTGCTCAAACTGGATGCTTAAGATTGTGGGCTCAATTGGGAAACATTTTCAGAACCAGGCTAATCGAAGCCCATTTCCAAATAAATAACGGTCTCTGAGCATATAAATGTGAAAAACGGTTCTGCACAAGAATTGGTTTCCTAAAATGTGAACCTTATCAAACGCATACTTGGTTTCAATTATTATTTTGGCATAGAACTAACTTCCTTGGATCCCCATTATCAGTTTAACCTAACCCAAAGACTGATATGGTTGTGCACCATTGTTGCTAATTTGAGTTCAGCAACAACAAGCCTGCAGCTCTCCTTTCCACTTTCATCACTGATGGCTCCTAGTCCCCTCTCCCCCACTCTAGTCTGACACATGTTTAGGATTTGCTTCCCCCCCCCCCCTCCTGGACACCCCTCATGACCTCACCATTTGGCTCTCCTCTCCTTATAAAACATTCTCCACATCCTTAGCCTAGAACCTACTTCGTTTTCTCTCCCCTCTTGTTCCTTGGCCCCCTAGTCTAGTTTAAAGGCCACATCCCCTGCCACTCACTCACTCTTTGAGAGCCCTTATCCTTGCCCTCCCTACCCAATCCCTCCTCATTAGCCGCCATATCCTGGATAACTTTAATTGCATCGTTTGTTGGAATGTTTCAGAGGATGTCGATCATCTCTTCTTCACTTGCCTCTTCTCCCGTCCCCTTTGAGGAAAAGCTCTTGCCTTTATATGGCCCCGTTTGAGATGTTCTTTTGGTTTTGCTCGAAATTGGTCGTGGATTTTGAGAAACTTTTCATGCTCCTCCATATGCAATTTGGTTGGTAAGCTAGTTTTCAATGCCTCTGTCCACCACCTGTGGTGGGAGTGCAATCTTAGGAGATGGATTTCTAAATCCCGCTTTGTGGACATAATTTGGAAAGTCATCTGTTTTGATGTTTCTTCTAGGCTCATTTCTATTTCCCACCTCCCGTTGTTGATTCCCCAAGGAATAGGCTCATTGTTGTATCCTAGGTCTTAGCTCTCCTTTCTAGTCTCCTACTTGAAAACTGGTTCCACACACCTCCCCCCCCCCCCAAAAAAAAAAAAAAAAAAAAAAACTCCCCCTTGTATGTTCTTTGCTTTTTTGGTTTATCAAGTTATTTATTCATCCCCCAAAAGAAAAAAAAAAGAAGCCTTCTCCCAGCTAAATGGGATCGGCTACATGGATTGTTGCCTTCCAACCAGCTCTATTTGAGGCCATGCTAGACACAAGGCTCAAGCTATGCATATCCATTTGTATTTTCACCCCTGATAACTTTAAATGCAGCTATCAGAATTGTCTGTAAATTTGAGGAGTTTTTCTATCTTTTATTTCCCTTCATTTGATGGGAGGTCTGTGCCGTCTATGGAGCTGAGTTGTTGAACCTGGAACCTGGCAAACTTCGGTTTTCTGGACTAGCTTAATTTTTGTTGGAGACTCAAGTTGCTAGGGTTCTCCCTACCATACATAGATGTTTCTTATTTTTCTTATTTACATGAAGTTGTAAATAAAGAGTATGGGGTTGTACCCACTACTGACAGCTTTGATAAGACTATGGCTCTCTGGTGTGATTTTCTTTGAGATGCAAGGCAACCTTGGTGGGATCCCACATAGACTGTTAAAATGTTAGGCCAGGTCTAGGGTGGAGGCCTAGTACATATCCCTTTTCTTCATTTCTTATCATCTCTATTTCCATTTCAGGTTTCACTTATTCTTATGTCTAATTTCTGATCCTGGTTATACATAAAACTGAGACCTTTGTTTCTCAAAGCGGGCTGTGTGCTAAATTTTGTTTCTTCCTCAGCTAATATCAATAATAGGACCTGGACTGGCCTCTGTACCATTTGGTCATTTCGTAGAGCAATCCCTTGCAATTAGAAGAGCCGGAGATGGAATTCCCGATTTTTCGTGTCACACGCACAGGTCTCATCATGATCGTGCGACTCAAAGCCTCACTCATAAGTCGCCGGGGTCTTCGCTGCTCGCTCAGAATGCCATTGGGCAGCACTCTTTTTAAGTTGTATTATGTTGCATTGATATGATTTTTATGTTCCATATAAGCATAATTTTATGGATTATCTTCACTGTATTACATTTTCTTTCTGGTCTCACTGACAACCATTGCTAATGATCATTTCATGTTTCAGTTGAATTTGATAATTTGCTGTTCTTTTTGTAACCAGATGAACGCGTCCCCTCAGAACTCAAGAAAGCGATCATGCAAGCTCGAATGGATAAAAAGCTCACTCAAGCTCAGCTTGCACAAGTAAACTTTCTACTTTCTCTTTACCCCATGCTAACGCCCCCCACCCTACAAACCCCCTTTTATTGGTGTCTTGAGGGACTGGCGCAGAAGGTAGTTTATGTTTCAGAACCTAACGTTTGTATTTCTTATCCACAGTTGATGAATGAGAAGCCCCAAGTGATCCAAGAGTACGAATCTGGTAAAGCCATCCCAAATCAACAAATTCTCTCCAAACTGGAGAGGGTTCTTGGAGTGAAACTGCGAGGAAAGAAGTAAACGGTGGCCATCAAACCAGAACCAGGAGGAAAGTTGCGGAGGCGGTAAGGTTGTGCACTTGTGCGTGGTACTAGTTCAATCTGAAGTCATTGTCTGAGTCCCAAGTGTATCATGTAAACCCTGAACTGTCTGTTAGTGTCGCTTGAGGTATCACTGTAACTAAGCTCTCATATAATCCTTGTGGCAAGTGTCTTTCTTGGAAATTGGTGGGATCAACATCTTGTTCATTAGGGACTTCGTTCTTACGGTGGATGTAGCTCTTGATGGTTGAATTTGGCTTTCCAGTCCTCCCGAGGTGGTGTAAAAAGATATACAAATTAATAAAGTTCCCCGAAACATCCCTCCTGTTGTTTGGTGCCAAGCTTCTGCTTTTCCCGTTCCACTAGGTGGAGACTTGTGTGTCTGAGATTTCTTGGCTGTCCTGCAAGTTGAGAAAGTGACAAATGTGAATCGGCTGACCCAGATTCCTTAGCTAGCTGTTTTGAATGGGCCAAATCTTCTTGAATTTGTATGTTTCTGAGTGATTTCAAACGAATGGGAACAAAGATGGGAACAAAGAGGTGCTTTCCCTAGTTTTGCCTTATTTATTTTCGATCAATAGGGAGAGAGAAGAGAAAAAAAAAACCTTCCCACCCCCACCCCAATGCCAGAAAGTCTGATCTCTCTCCCTCTTTTTACCTAAGTTGTTCTTAGGTACCCATGCTTTGCTTTATGAGTATTCATCCTGCCTCAAGGTTTAACTGATCATGGGTCAAGGTACTAAGGGATTGGTTTGAAATGTCATGGGTAACTTCGTGTCGGAAATAGTTTTGGTGCTGTGTAATTATTGCTTAGCACTTGCAGCAAACTGTTGAGATCGAGATCTCAATCGAGAGATTGAAACTCGCTTTTTAGAAACGGACGGTCAAGATTGAAATTTCGGTGGAGATTTTGATATTGGCCGTTCAGGCTGAAGTCGAACACCTTCCAGTTAGTGCTGAGAATGTAAGAATCTTTGTACTCTGATATCAAGAAGACAATAAATATAAATAATTAAAAATCGATTTAACATAAAATGGATTAATGAATGGGTTAATTTGGAGACATTTTCATGTCAAATTCAATGCAATTAGGTAGAAGCAAATGACGTGTTTAACAATTAAGAAGAGGGATTCTTCATCATTTGACTAGTCACCACCTAACACTAGTGGGACTGCTTCAGATGGAGCCTTCGTGCCTTAACCAGCAAATCCACATTAAATATGTTATTTTGCTTTGTGGACTTCCTTTTTTCCATATAAAAATTCCTTTTTCAATATCGGGACTTGGATACATTACTCATTTCGTCCACCACTGCTGTCACAATTCACAACACCTTGAGAATTTTCTAAGCTTTGAAGTCTAAGCAAAGCAAAGTCATCGCAATTATTATTTGGGATAAGCACATATTAATCATAATTAGATAGTATCATAGTGTAAGGTGGATTATCGCTTTGTTACGTAATTACTGGAAAAAAGTTTCATGGAGACCACCATTTTTGAGAATGATTGATATTACAAAAATTATTTGTTATCTTGATTCTGGAGTATAATTCTTCCTGAAAATGCTTATAGCCCTTTGATTTGGTCAGGTGGTTCTTCTTGATTGAAAAATAAAAAGATTAATAAGGTAAGTATTATCGTGAAGGTTAACAGTATTTGTCACATTTTACCAATTACCCAAGATTGTTGCTATTCATATGAAGGGCAACAGGGGGGAAAAAACCCATCTTTGATGTCCAGGGTAAAATATATTTCACCCAATTCGGTGAGAGGCGAAAGCGATTATGTCATATATCACTGGATTTTCCAGTTAACTGGCGAAAATATAGGCGATAATCACCAATACTTCACAAGAATCGCTAGAATCTTCGCCAGAATCCATGGCTGTTGCTGCCTCATCTTCTTCTTCTCGCTCGAGTTCTTCCAAACTCTCTTCAAACCTCACAAATCCTTCCATCCCAAACATGACGACCACACTCTACACTGTACCTCCCTTCACTGCACCTCTATTATCATCAAACTCCACCTGAAATATCGGCGAATCTTGCCGGAATGTGGCACCTTGGTGATGTATGAATAAAGAGTCATATTTTACAGAGAACATACATAATTAGAAAGATCCACATTGTTCACTCGAGAATTAAATTCTTAAGGCAACCAAATGCTTTTTATGGTTGTCACTGTCTCAAGGTCCGAGCTATGGAAACAAATATATACAGCTTTACCTACTGTTTGAAAGAGATGCATGTCAGTACCAGCTAATGGATAAAAGATCTTCTTCAAATCATTTTATTATTATTTTAATTGAATTTAATTAGGATATTAACAGATGAGAAGCTTGTGAAGCATTGCATTGACAAAGTCAGTTGAAGACAACAATTACATACGATATTTAGTATATCTGTAAATAGTCTATTCAAGCACTGGAAAACCAAGACTATGATTTAGTAATACCCAGATGGTGATAGTGCCACTATATAAATAGAATTCATGGTTGGCATGTCAATATGGCGCGTGATATAAACTCATGATGAAATGATTATATAAATAATACCTTAGATTTGGATAATCAGACAAAAGATCTGAGTTTTCCTTCACAATTGGGCCAAGGAATCACAACTTTTGGATCGTGGGAAAGAGTATGGCCTGTGACTTTTGGATGGCAACTTCAACCATTGGTGTGAGAAAAATTTTACCTTTCTTTTCTTCCATTTGGTGACTATTTTCATTTTGATACTTCTTCATATAACAAAGCAAAAACCTTCCAGTGATTTCCAGTTGTGGGTTGCCACTAATCATCTCTACCAAGAAAAAAAAGTGTTGCCACATCATCCTATGCTAGCTTTATGTATATGGTATATAGCTGCCACAAACTTTCCAACATATGGAATGTTGGAGTAACACATCTACCGTGATAAAACTTTTTTTTTTTTCTCCTTTAAAGTTGAGGTTTATTTGGACTAATTTATGTTAGCTCATGTACACCTAAATATAAGAAAGGACTTCATCTCTGAGTTCATAAAGATTCAAATTCTTAATGTCACAGTGTAAGACGTTAGTCTTTACCGACTAATTCCACCCCTCGAGGTTGGCACAAGCCCTTTATTTATCTTTTGTTGGTCTCATCTAGTAATTTATAGGTGTGTGTTGCCACTAATCATCGTATTTTAAATGCTAGCTTTATGTATTTGATATGTTTTTGCAACAGACTTTCAAACATATGGAATGTTTGAGTAGGACATTTATTGTGACAAAATTCACTCCCCCCTTTAAAGTTGAGGTTTATCTAAGCTCGCTTATGCTAGCTCATATACATCTAAATATAAGACAAGACTTCGTCCCTAAGTTTAAGAAGATTCAAATTCTGAATGTCACACTATAAGACACTGGTCTTTACCAACTAATTCCACCCCTCAAGGTTGGCACAAGCCCTTTCTTCTTCCCCCCGCCCCCCCTTTTGGTCTCATCTAGTAATTTCTAGGTGTGCCATTGCCACTAATCATCTCTACCCAAAAAAAAGAGTTGCCACAAATCATCCTATTTTAAATGCGAGCTTTATTATGTGTATAGTATGTATTTGCCACACACTTTCCAATATATGGAACGTTTGAGTAGGACATTTATTGCGACAATTTTTTTTTCCTTTTAAAATTGAGATTCATTCTGAGCCAGCTTATGCCAGCTCATGTACAAAAAAATATAAGACAGGACTTTGTCCCTGAATCCAGAGAATCTGGTGTGTAAGTTCAAAAAAATTCAAATTCCTAATATCATTTACCAACAACTAATTCCACCCTTCAAAACATGTTAGAACTTAGAAGCCCTATTTTTTTTTTTTTTTTTCTCTACTAGTCTCATCACTGAATCAAATATAGGAAGTCAAAAATTGTGGACGTAAAATTTGGAATTTACCGGGGCAAAATAGTCATTTACAGATATGGGTGGGATTGAAGTCAAAGTGATATTGCCCCTAGGGGTTCAAATATCTTTGATGATCTACAGAGTACAGACTCTAACATGTTATTTTCCACCAATCATGCTGTTCGAAACTTCGAATGATGGAATGCGACGTTTAAAAAAAAAATGAAAAAAATAAAAAAAATGAAAAAAATAAAAAGAAAGATTGAAATCGACGACTAAAGAGAGGCAAGACCAGCCACTATATTTGAATTGCCGTAAGATTATTGACGACAATTCCGCTGCAATTAGAAAGAGAGAGAGAGAAGATTGCCTTTTCTAATCTCAATTAAAATCCGACATCTTTATCTTGTCTCTCCTTTTGATTTCTTCGTCTTCTTCCTCCTTCTCGCTTCGATAGTTTGGATCTCGATAAATTTCCTTGATTTTCATTCTCTGTTGCTCTCACGCCATTCCATTAGCCTCACAACCTAGGAAGATAGATTTTATGACCAGAAGAAGGTAGTAGCTAGCTAGTGATGTCTCTGAGAAGGGTCTTTCGATCACGGAGGGGCCTCTCGAGCTGCTCTCTGGATCTCAGAACCCTAAAACCAGAATGGATCGAAGGCCACCAACAGGACCGCGGAGGAGGTGATGATGAGGAAGCCGAAGAAGGAATTGTAGCAGAGGAGGATTGCTGGTCCAAAATGCTTCCTGAGCTTCTTGGGGAAATCATCCAGAGAGTCGAGACCAGCGAAGACCGCTGGCCTGTCCGGAAGAACGTCGTCTCCTGTGCCTCTGTTTGCAAGAGGTGGAGAGACGTTACTAGGGGGATTGTTAAGTCACCCCTCCAGAGCGGGAAGATCACTTTTCCTTCTTCTCTTAAGCAGGTTTTGTCTTTTCTCCACTCTGTTAAAAAAGGAAAAAAAATTCCTTGTTGGTGGTTCGTCTGGTCCAAGTTGGGTGTTTAGATCTGTCACTGGAACCCTTAGTTGCATTCTCTGTTTTTATCTCTTGTTTCCCGCTGTTTGATCTGTATTTCAAAACCGGTGTCATGTTAGAAGTTGATTTTGTTATCGGCGTTATTCTTTGTTAGTGTTGTTACTTCTTTGTGCAGTATTAGGATAGTTACCGATTCCAGAATTAACGTGTTATTCATTTTACAACAAGTGCAGCCGGGGCCTCGTGACGCTCCCCTTCAATGTTATATCAAGCGGAACAAAAAGACGTCTACTTTCTATCTTTATCTTGGGCTGCATCCAAGTAAGTAAATCTTAATGGAATCCCTTTCCAATGTGCTCTCCTCCTGATCAGAACTATCTTCTTTGCACTGGACAAGATTTTATTCAATTCAAACACCTATACATTTGACTTACCAAATACTGAACATGAAAGGGGCAATTTCCTGCAAAGTCAGTTTTACTTATCCTATGATCATTTGAATCCCCTGGATGAAACATTTATGCTTATACAATCAAATCTGTTACATTTCCTGTACTATAAGTCGTGTCTGATATGTTGCAGTGGTAGTTGGGAATAAACACATCCAACCAATTTGTTCAGATGCATATTTTTTGTAACAATGATCCCTTCTAGTTGTCTACACATCTCCTACATTGATAGAGCTGTATTTGAAAGGCAAAATGAATGCGAGCAAACCTAGCTGACTTTTAAAGGTCATAATAGTTCTATGGTTGGTTGTTCCCTTTCTATGTTAGGATCTGCTTTTACTCAGAAAAGTTTGATGGTGGAAGATGCTAAAGTCTACATCTTTTGTATTGGTTTGTTTTCTATTTTTAATTTCTTTTATCTAGAATCTTATGAGTTCTTCATGATCATTGTACTCCTGAGGATTTGGTGATGGCATCATATTGTTTCTGAACTTTCCCTGAGCACATCTATCCAAGGATAGTTTTATGGAATATGCTCAATCAAGATAGTTGGAGCAGTCCAACATGACATAGAATGTTTGCGTATTTGTGTTCTCATCACAAGGAAAAGGTTAACATTACTTAAACCTCCTGTTGAAAGATTTGTGAGTCCTTCTAGCACTTACAGTTCAACAATACTCATGGAACTAGTTGGACACCCAATCAAGTGGGGAATGCCCACACTATAATCTTATTCCCAAGAACAAACAACTGACTTTTAGGCAATGGAAATAGATACACTACCCAGAGCAACTGATTATTTCAACTACCATCCTTCACAGGGAATTTGGAAGAACAAACAAACAGCTTACTTGCAGGTTTTGCCAGCAAAGCAACACCTAGTGCTTTGAATTGTGGAGAACCATTAAAGGCTATTACCCGTTGAGGGAAAAAACTGCTGGAGTAGACCCCTTGGGTGATTCAAATGGTTCAGATTCCTTAACAAATAAATTTGTGGGTTTCTTTGTAAAACATTCCCAATACTTTTCAGTAGTTGAGTTGGAACCTAGATTTTACCCAAATGACTCTTTATTGCCATTCCCTTAAAGAATGTAGAATAAAATATAGGGGTTCCCCTACATATATTTCAAACTCCAACAAATGACTTTTACAACTACATACCAAACAGATATTACCAAGAGGAGAAATGGAAATATCGAGAGGGAATAGAGGGAGATAATACACAACAGCCTTTTGGCGGTCAAGTGATCTTGATAACAACGAAAGAAGTTCAATTGATCTTCATTAACAAAGGTACAATGTTTTCTATTTTTTGGTAGGTACCTCTTCTATTGAGGCAGGAAAGATGAGAAGCAGGAAGCTTGATGGTGGCTTTTACTACCAACTGTTCTAGGAAGTTATTCTTAAGGTTACAATGCTTATTTAGACAAAAAGAAAAGAAAAATTTTACATTGACTCTACTACTAATAAAATATAGCATCTAGACTAACCTAGCTAGGATTCTTAGGTAGGTAAGGGGTCCAAAATATTGATGTCCAAAACTTGCTCAAAAGACTAAGGACTTCCAATGGACAACTACTCTAGGAGAAAAGTATGGGGAAAGCAAATTCTGCTTGGGCATCTATGCCTGCACATGTGCTGTTACCAATGAAAGCATGTCTGGGGCAAGAGTTTTCCATCTTTCTGTAGGGGCAGGGTGCTCAGTTAGAAGCTCCATGGGTCTAGGTGCAGGGGCTACTTGCCTGGTCAGTGTTCTTTTCTCCCCTGAAATATAAAACGCTGGACCAACTACCATTAACATGGAACCTAGTGCTTGTAAATCCCTGCTTTTGGATTATCGATTTCAGCTCATCATACAAATGAAACCTGAAAATGAAGGTCCAACCCAGCCTAGTGCTAAACCTGGGTCCCAAATGACACTCGGCCTTGAGTAGTGTCTGAACTGTTCTCTTCTTTCTTTCAATTGTGGTCAAATGTGGCAAGCAGAAGTAGGAGGGTAGCCTTGGCACACCAGTCAAGTTGCATTATTGCAAACTATTGGTTGAGGGGTTTGTCACTTGGAAACAGACTCTCCTGCAAAGCAGTGTATAAGGATATGTATGTTTGCCTCTCCTAGACGTTGCATTAGTGGGAACCTTGTGTATTGGGATACTCGCATGTAGCAAGCATAACAATAATGAATGTGTATCACTTTATGTAACTGTATCAAGCCATTAGTTTTGTGCAGGAATTTTGGGATGAGGAGAGCATGTCCTTCTCTCATTTGGTGGATTTTCTTAGAAAGAGAGAGTTACACATGCACGTGAAGTCAAATTAATGGCTTCTGAGGAGCATTTTTTTTTGAAGTTCATGTTTACCTTTTTTAGGGTTATCCTGAACATGCCTGGAACTCTTAACAGAGTATTTTGTTTTGAGAATTGAAAATTTCTCTTATTTTTCCTGCGAATTTCCAAATAAGCTGTTATATTTACTGGTTGATTGCTTGTGGCCTGATAATCTGAATTAAGCTTCATGTGGTTGATTTTGCAGCATCGATGAATAAAGGTAAATTCCTTTTAGCTGCGCGAAGATTTAGGCATGGTGCTCACACCGAATATATAATCTCTCTTGATGCTGATGACCTGTCCCAAGGCAGTAATGCTTATGTTGGGAAGCTAAGGTAAAGGCTGTTGCAGAACTTAGGTTTTTTCTGTTGTGTAATGCACTTTTATTGAACACAGTACCTCATAATGGTGAACATCTTCAGCATACCTTGAGAAGATATTCTTCCTGATTGAGGCTATTAGCCTTTGGATATTTTTGTGGTAATTTTAGAAGCAATGCTAGTTATTACATCCATTTGGTTGTTGTTCTCACTATAAATTAAGGGGCTACAGTTGTTGATGACAAGTCCTGTTGTATTCAATTCTGACTCTTACTTTGAGGTGGGTCATCCCAAGTCCTAATTCTCATGTTATGAACATGTTGCAAAATGTGGTTTCATGCAACAAAAATTCAATGCTGTGGTTTCTAGTGCTACTGAGGAGGATGATGTAGATGAAGTGACCAAGCCATCCCTACTTGATGCTTATGATGTTGCATATGATAATGGTGAGGATATTCAAGTTTTTGACCTTATATGTCTTGATACTACCACTAGCGCCAAGGAACACAGTTTACAATGATGAGGAAAAGCAGCTTGAGGTGGAAGTTGACACTGTAATGTTGGAAATATCCTTTACTGCTGAAGCAGAGGCTTAGGTGGAGCGTATTGAATTTGTTTCCACCCAAGTTTTTTGGGGAGAGAAAGCCACACATTGAGGATTTCTTTCCAAGTTACTGTGAGTGGCTAGAACATGTTCTGGGCTGAAGTTCGAGTCACTGGATGTACACCACACTGAGCTATTCCCTACAGAACTCGAGAGTGAGTGTCTTCAAGCCAGTGAGAGCTGATGCAGTACAAGGTCAAGATTGGAGAGGAAGTACTAAAAGGGCCAATCCTTCCATGCCCCTAATTAGGCCTAATTACAGAAGTATAACCAGCCCATGCTAGGCCATGATTTAAGCTATAGTCAGGCCCATATTTGGGCCCAGTTGATGCTTATAACTTAAGGCTAATTCCTATACTTGTCGGGTTCTATTGATCTATACATGAAGTTAACCCATCTTGGAGCATATGTTCTCCAGGATATCCACCTTATTTGATTTGATTTGCAGCCACAACCCAGTGTTGGCTATCAAGTATCAAGTGCCTCAAGTTATCTGAAAACTTTAAATTGTTGCTTGTATCTTATATTCTTCATATCACTTAGATTCTGTCCTCTTTCTTGCTGTCCCTTAATCTGTATAAAAGATCAGTACATACTACTGTTAAAACATCTAGTGTCTGCATTTAAATAAATGGTGTGTGTTTTATTGGCTGCTTTTCAGAGTTTCCTATATACGATATATTTACTGGAATTATACTCAGGGGTAGTCTCATCCGTTGATATTTGAATAATTTCATTAAGCACTGGATTTGACTTTGGTATGACAATATGGTCTGATGGAAAATATTCTGTTATGTGTTAATGGTACCATTCAGAAGGCAATCTACATGAGCAACTAACCGATGTTTTGATTGAAGTCTTGTCACATGGAGCATCTGACAAGGCCGCAAGATTCTATTCTTGCCAAACTTGAATATAGTCTTTGGTTCTGTACTGTTTCTGACTTCTCGCCAATGTATTGAATTTTTCTCTGAAATACTTGCATCCCTTATGCATACTTCATTCCCCCCCCCCCCCCCCAAGAGTCTGCTTCTGCCATGCTATCTGTGTTGCATGAGTCAATGTTATTTCTTACAATTTACTGAATTATAACTGGTTAATGTGTTATCTTGGTGCTTGCATTGAACTTATGGTGGTGATAAAACTGCCATACAGATTATACATTTCAATAAAACCTTATAAAGACTGACATCATACATCATGTTTCCCCTCGGTTCATGAGCTTTATGCCACCCAAAAAAGAGAAAAAGAACCTTACTAGCCTTGAACTCTAGACCAAGAACATCTATATAAACTTTCTTTTTTCATGAATCTTTTTGCCCCTGCTGAGGTCCAATTGCATTTGCAGCTCGGACTTCCTTGGCACCAAGTTCACGATCTATGACAGCCAGCCACCACATACTGGAGCTAAGCCCTCAAGCAATAGAGCAAGTCGTCGGTTTGCGAATAAGCAAATCAGTCCCCAGGTCCCAGCTGGCAACTTTGAGATGGGACAGGTCTCTTACAAGTTTAACCTGTTAAAGTCCAGGGGGCCTAGAAGAATGCTTTGCACACTGCAGTGTCCGTTGGTGAAAGAAAATTCCAATGAATGGTCTGAGAAGAGCTGTTCCATGCAGAGCCCAGCGGCTTCGGGGTCTATGATTCTGAGGAACAAGGCCCCCAGATGGCATGAGCACCTGCAGTGCTGGTGCCTGAACTTCCATGGCCGTGTTACAGTTGCTTCTGTAAAAAATTTTCAGTTGGTTGCATCTGTGGATCCCAGTCAGCCAGAAGGCAAAGGGGATGAAGAAATTGTATTATTGCAATTTGGTAAGGTCGGCGATGACGTCTTCACGATGGATTACAGGCAGCCCTTGTCGGCTTTTCAGGCATTTGCTATCTGTCTCACTAGCTTTGGTACTAAACTTGCCTGTGAGTAAAACTTGTATGTTATTACTACTTTCTGTGTATCCAAGGAATATGATGATGTTAACAGCAGCCTTTGGATGTTATATAGTATTTAGCTTTATATTTCTATAATCTACTTAACAGCAGCCTTTGGATGTTATATAGTATTTAGCTTTATATTTCTATAATCTACTAAAAGGAAAATTTGCTCCACAATTTACTCTGCTCAAGTATAGATATATCAAGTGACTGTTTTCTTGAATTATAGTTTTTGATTTGGTCCAGTCGTTGATTCAAGCCGGGTCCCAGTTTGGATGGCTAAGCCATTGAGTCAATTTAGATTATGATATTTAATCTGCTCTCATTTTTATGACCAGATACGAGGTTTCACAGTTCAATCTCCTCTATTTTCTTGTATTTAGTATTATTGAATAAGTGTACTAAGGAGAATTTGTCAGGAAGGATTGAAGCCAAGCCACAAGTTGATTGGCAGAAATAGGTAACAGCTGTTGCTAACGGTCGATTGTCCGTCTCACAGGTGGTTGAAAGTGAGAGCAACGGTTGAGATTGTAATCTCGGTTCTTGGTCGAGATTGAAATTTGGAAAAATTACGTGATTAGTTGCTTTTAGGTTTCCCTTGTATGATTATTTGCTTTTAGGTTTTCCTTTACAAAAGTAGTTACTCAATGTTTTACTTAACAAAATTAGTTAAAATTGAGTTTGCATCTACAAAATTAGCCAAAATAGTGATTTTTCACGTCTTTGGACATTTTTACCCTTAAAATTGACTATACCAGCATAGGGGTGAAAATGTCCAAAGGGTATGAAAAAATAATGATATTTCCCTTTTGGACAAAATAGTGGTTTTTCTCTTTGATGTGATTAGTTTTAGGGGTAAAAAATGTCCAAAGAGGTGAATTTTTTTTCACTATTTTGGCTAGTTTTGTAATGCAAATTCAATTTTAATTAATTTTGTTAAGTGAAACATTAAGTGGTTACTTTTGTAAAAAGAAACCTAAAAACAGCTAATCATATAATCTTTCCTTGAAATTCAATTTCGACTACTGGCAAAATAGCATTGAAGTTGAACCAACAAGTTGAAGGCAGCCAAAGGATATCAATAATTTTTAAATTTTTTTTAAAATTTTTTTAGTTTTGAAAGGGTGGGTGTTTGAGTTTGCCTCTTATACTTTTTAGAAGGAGTGTCTGCCCTACCCCGATTATATCCTTAATTGAAGTTGTAGATCAAGACCGCGTTGACATGTGAAAGTTGGATTCAAAATGTTGCTCCAGTTTTGGCAACCAACTAGAAACAATTAGTTTTTCTCCTTTACAAGATGTGTGAATTGCTGGTGGATCATCAGGTTATCCTAAGTTTGCTTTCCAACTAAATGCAAAAAAATGTATTGTGTATTGCATGCTGTTCTTGTAAGTATTTTTTTAGGGTTGAAAACATCAAGGTTGTATTGAATCTATAGTGGTTCAACTGAAGATCCAAAAAATTTTCGTAATGCTTCTGGATTACGTATGTAATCAAACATGACTCCTTCACCTTCTTCACATCTCCCTAGAGCACACACACTCCCTATTTATATTACATTTTGGGTTGATCCAAAATTTATATTTCTTTTGTTGTAAATATTTTCAAATCAAGTTACATAACACTTTTTTACAAATAAAGTATGGTGTCACATAAAAATATGTAAAAACGGCTTTTACACAAGAATTGATCTTTTGAAATGGAAAAATTATCAAATATACTAAAAAAAAAAGTTAAGACTACAGCAACTACTTTCTAGGCCATATGGCACTAAAATAATTATAATAATATACATAAAAATTCCATTATACATTTTTCGGAAAAGGATATACATGTTCCCCACTTATATTGACATGCTACATGCTAGACAGTAATGCCACAGATGGATATACATGCTATCCACTTAGATTTACATTTTATATACCACTAGAATTATAATAATTCAATCTTATCTAAAAAAAATATATATTTGTTGAAGAGAGAAGAGTATTTCGTTTTCTACTAAAAAAAGAGAGAAAAAAAAAAGAGTATTTTGTTTAATACCTTAAGAGAAAGAGGAGAATTGCACCCAAAAAAAAAAAAAGAAAAAGGGAAGGATTAAAAATGAATTGGTTCACATTATTGATTCACCTTATTATTTCACTCATCCAACATTCTCAAACATGAAATTTTGCCAATCAACTTATTAAAATGAGTTTTCTACTTTGACCCCTAACTAGAAGTCGAAGATGATGTTTTATGAATTGGGTGGAAAAAATAAAATGGACAAAAAAAAAAAAAAAACTCATACAATATCAAACGTTAGATTCACAAGGAAGCCAATATGGTGGCGGATGCTTTGGCAAAGGAGAGTGCTTCTACTTAGGAGGTTTTCTTATTCACCCACACTCCTTGTCATATTTGTTGGCTTTGTTTTTTAATGTTATGGAACTAGGATGTACCCGTGGCTTTGCTTTTTAATGGAGTTTTTCTTACCAAAAAAAGAAAAAGTTAGATTTACGTTTTCATACATAAAAGAACAAGAAGTAACAACATTGTTTCGCTAGGTGATCACAGGAATCCAAGAAACTCTTGAACCTTCAGGAGATGTGAGAGTATGGTTTTTGCTATTCCTTAATTTAAAAGAAAATAAGCATCTCAAGGAGAATTTTGCTGCTGATATGATAGTGCTTGTGTATCCACGGTTGGATGGCTGCTATGTGGATTTCATTAAATCTCAGTCGTTCGAAACATTCGGTGAAAATGTGAGGTAGGATGCATTTCTGTGCTACGACACTTGCTCGTATATGTTGTATTATTAGGATTAGAAATGGGAGGCACGTACCTTTTAAGTGCATACGGTCAACAGGAAGAGCAAGCGAATGGATATTAGCGCGTCCGAACACATAGGAGGTGGGGCCCTTCTCCACCACTAGAAAACGCGGGAATGAAAACCTCGCCGGCGGTTACAGTTAATTCGCCGGAACTCCGACAGCAAACGTGGGTCCCTTAACCTCCCAACTTACACAGGAAAGTGTTAAAAAAGAGGACAGCGAGAGAGAGTGTGTGGGACCATTTGCCATTAGATTAAAAATATTAAATAAAAAATTATTTTTTTAAAAAAAGGTACCGTTTGTGCTTGGACTTGGAGCATGACGGGGGTTGGAACTGGAACTGGAAAAAAGAAAGAAAGAGAAAGAAGAAAAAAAAAAACAAAAAACAAAAAACAAAAAAGAAAAACACAGAGAGAGACAGAGACAGAAAGAGAGGGAGCCAAACCGGCATCTCTTCTGTTTCAATCTCCGTCACTGTCCCAACAATCGCTTTGCTTTTTCAGCAGAGAATTTTCTCTGTGTCTTATGATCCATTCCATCATCTTTTCAGATTTTGACAGAAAAAATATATGAAATGCATCAAGAAGTTTTTATTATTCTCTTACCTTTCTTGTATCTCTCAACTGGTAAGATCCATTCTCGCTCATAGCTTTTTATTTGGATTGCTTGCAATTGAGGGCATTCCTTGTTTTGTCTTTCAATAGAATCTCTTTTTCTGATACCTTTATTGGGTTTCAATTCTGGCAATTTTTTTTTCCTTTAATTTTATTTTCGGTTCAAATGTTGCAGCTTTGATGGTTTCATTGAGGTTCTGGTTGAGGAGGACGTAATACATTGAAACATGCTCTTCGGGTTCCTCAAACAAAATAGGCTTGTAACGCAAATTTGAATCCGTAAATATGAGGGACCCAAATCAACATATAGCACACCGCGTTTCCTACGTTTGAAGATTTCAGTTTCTGCATTGTTTGTATACTGCTGTTTGATAGGTTTATTTCCCAAAAAGTGTCCCCCCCCAAAAAAAAAAAAAAAAAAAAAAAGAGAGAGAAGAAGAAGAAGAAAAGAAGAACCGATTCTTTCATACGTGAATGCATATGCTTGTGGTTCATTGGACTTGTCATTCTACCCTCATCGACTGAAGGTCAACGTGATAAAGGGAAGGTGGATTATTGTATCAAAAACCTGGCGACTTTGATCTTCTTGGCAGGTTCGGGCGGCAATCCTTACTACCAGCATTGTCAGAGCAATTGGTCTAAAAAGAAATGGAGGTCGGGTGGAGACCTCCAGGATTCCATCTCAATGGGGTGTCATATTTCATGGGCTTGATGCTGCTTCTGAAAATCTATTCGTGTCAGTCGCTTAATACTGAAGGTGCTTATCCTTTTAATTACTTCCCTTATGTTTTCTGTTATCTCTGTTCTTTTCTCGTTTAATTGTTTCAGGGATTTGGTATTTATATGGTCATTTTGGGGTAAATGCAGGACTGGCTTTGTTACAATTTCGGGCAAAAGTGGACAGTGATCCTTTTGGGGCCTTTACAAACTGGAACCCCAATGACAATAACCCATGTATGTGGTTCGGCATTCACTGTGTGGATGGTAAAGTGCAAATGCTGTAAGTCTCTGAAATGATTAGGCCTAATTTGTCTCAACTTGATGAAGTTATTTTAACAAAGTGAGGAGACATGAACTTCCTTTGAAAGCTTAGATTGCTAGACCATTTTGTCTTATTTCCCGGAAATTAGCAGAGTCATTTTTATTAGTCCGATGGATTATTATTTTTTATGCTGCATTCTTATTTATATGTCTGTAGGGATCTGAAAGAGCTTTCTTTGGGAGGAACTCTGGCTCCTGAACTTGGAAATCTTAGTCACTTAAGATCTCTGTAAGAAAAATACTTTAGCAATGCCTTTTTCCTTGGTACATACTTCCTTTCTCCATTTTGCCAAAATACTATGGATAAGGTGTTTGCTGTCTTGCTAAATTTTGGTTGCAAACACTGTGTAAATGGATAAAACATATATGTAGCTCTAGAAAAGAGAGTTGTTAATATCAGCTTGACAGCTTTTACCAAGGGGGACTTTCTCAAAGGGGGAGGATAGAGGATAACGTATACTTGCCTCCTTGATGGCATGCCCAGCCGCTCCCCAATTTAGATGTTATGCTGTATAGCAAAAATTATCAGTCACACCAATTGACAGAATCACTCTCTGAGTATGTTTTTTGTAAGCAAATTACTAGAAGATAAGAAAGAAATCTATGTACCTCTCTGTTTTGCCATTCAATTTAAATGTGTTACTGTACATTTTTACTGGTTTTCTAACCTCTGTTACTTGAGTGGGCTATGTCCTGGGGTGGTTTGATCCTCAAATTCTTGGTAATCGAGTTGCATTTCTGTTTTACTAGCAATGCAATATTTAGTATCAATTGGGCTGCTGAAACAGTGAGAATGAATGTTGTGGAGCAAACTAGTGGTGGAAGGATAAAGGGGAGGGCAGAAAGGGTTTGGTTAAGTAGTGAGAAAGTGCATGATGGCATACAACCTGATAGATTTATTATTTGTACTGGAGTGGAGTGGAAGAACATATATTTATTGTGGTGGAGCCATGTGGTCTGATGGCTTTGATACAGGGAAGTCCAGAAAGGACTTGGTTTAAGTAATGAAAAATGCATGATAGCTTATAAACTAATGGGTGTTATATTTCTTAGTAGAGTGAAGTGGTAAAACAATACAAATATATGGTGGAGCCATGTATCCATTGCCTGATTTTTTGACTTAGTGTGGCTCCTGTTAGTGATTGAGATCCCTTGGGAATATGGATTTCCTTGGTTCTGTTTTCACTTTCTTGCAGAGTTACAGTGATCTTTCTTGTGGTATCAATAGAGAACCTCCACATTTATCCTGTATTCATAAAGAGGAATGCCTAAATTTTGGCACCAAAAGCAGTTTTTTTACCCAATTACAGTGAAACAAAAGTGAAACCATGAGTGACATTTGGGACAGTCAATTCTACAACTGTCACGATCAGGATGTGGAGAATCAGAAATGGTGGCCGCCATTTATACTACTTTATCCTATAATAGCATCAATAGAAGTGTAACTTTGGAGAAATTAGCCCAAGAATGCCAATTCAAAGCAGAACAAAGCATGCAGTTATTCCTTAAAACTTATGAAACTGCATCTCGCAGGAGTTATTCTATATTACGTTAAACCTTTGAAGGTCTTCGGTAATTTATGGAAATTATTATCCCAGTAGGCTTTCAAATCTTGTAGCAACTAAGATGCTGAATATTTATACTTTTTGTCCTTGTGAACGGTGTGCTTAGGGTGAGGTGCTTTGGTCAGTTGTCTACTCTTTTCTTTATTAGTGTTTTCAGATCTTGCTTACTTTTTCCTATTTTTTCTTCACTCCCCACCCCCTTCCTTTTGCAGAATCCTTTACAAGAACCACATCTCAGGTGTGATTCCTGAAGAGATTGGGCGGCTTACAATGCTGGAGCTATTGGACTTGAGAGATAATAACCTAAGTGGAAAGATACCAGAGGCAATAGGTGGAATGCTTTCACTGAAGCGCTTGTGAGTTCATTTGCTAGAGTTCAACCTCTATTAAATGTATTTGGCTTGTGTATGCCTATTTACCTTACTATAATCTGTTTTGTATCCTAGGCTTCTGTGTGATAATAAATTTCAAGGAAGCCTTCCTCCTGCAGTAGGGAAGCTCAAGTTTCTCTTTGAACTACAATTTGATCAGAATCTTAGCGCTGGTGTGCTTCCTGGAATTCACTGCTTGAATAGAAAATGTGGACATCAGTAAGAAATTATTTTCTATTCTTAAGTTGCTTTGACACTGCCAACCTTTTAGATTCATGCTTGCCTATTCATAGCCATGTCATAAATTGGAGTTGCCCTTCTTATATGGTGGTTTGTACATCTTCAAAGCTCCATTTGTTATGACTTCTTGGATTGGATTCTAGGTCAATAATGCATTTGAGATGTTGGTATTTATCTAATTTTTCGTTATATCAGACTGCACTATCAAACCTTGAATGCACACCAAGCACAGCCGAAATGTATTCTATGTCAAATGGCTGTGTATTGCTTACTTTATCTCATGAAGGAGTAAATGCTTCATACTTCCAAAACTATGACAATTCTAGGTTGTTTTGTTGGTAAGAAGTCCTATTAGTGTTTTACACATATACTACACTTCTATTGGATAAATATAATTCCTTGTTAACAACCCAGAAGAAGGAAGATTGAGGTTAAATTTATCATTCCTTGTTAAATATGAAGCAGAGTTGATCAGTGGCTGGTGAATAAAGTAATATGGCCTTATGGCTTTTCCGATTTTCTATCCGGACCAATTTGCACTGTGTATAGGTTTATGGAACTCCTATAGTTGATTCTGAGGACTGACATTCTTAGCTGGCCTCTCCATGTAGCAACTTTTGTCCCATCATATACTCTGAACAATTCTATTGGCTAGGCACTCTCTTATAGCCCTGAGCAGAAAACTTAATTTGGGGTTCTTCTCACTAGATTAAGTGGAGCTAAAATACCAAGAGACAACATAGCACCTCTAAAATATAGGAGTTAAATTGTCCATCGTACAGCACAACATGGTATAAGCAGGGGCATATTCATGTCTGCTATACATCAAATAATTATTTTCCAAAAATGAGAATATTGTACTGGTTCACTGGTTTTTCTACTTGAGTAGTTCCCTTCCCTTCCCCCCACCCCTACACCCACAAAGAAAGAAAAAATAAAATAAAATAAATCCCCCAACTGACTGCATCTATTGAGCATCTGAATTTAAGTAGAGGATGGTGGGTATGATTTCCCCCCATCTGTGCAACATTTGGCTTCTTTTCTTTTGATAGCTATCTCTTCTTGCAAGATGGAGATACATGTCTTCTCATGATTAACCTTCCTTCACTTTACATGAGAGTTCATTTCCCAGTTATGGCTCCATGTGTGTTTGGCAATTTCCACGTGATTTAGTTTTATTGAGTTCATTTTCTCTGCAAGATATGGATAACTTTGGTCCCTATATCGTTACATGGAAAATGGTAGTTCAATAAGAAAGAGGCTCCTAAAGATGTTATTCAAATAAACATTTTTGGCCATTGAAAAGTAAGGAGTTTATTTAGAGATCTTGAAAAACTTTGGGGGCAAAACAAAATGTGACGCACATGGTATGTTAGCCCTTAGATGCATTGATTTCTTATGCATGTCAAGAAAGAAACAAGAGAACATCATCATCCCGTAATGTTGAGCAGATCTTGGCATCCATCACTCTGTGTCATGCCACACACTGGAATCAACATCTTCTTGTTCTTGGGATCTCCCTTTTGTTGCTCCAGTCCCTAGTTTTGATGTATCCCCTTTATTTTGATTGTTTTTTGCTTTAGTTGTGTAGGTTTTCTCCCATTGCTTTTCCTCTTGGTTTTCTGTTGTAATTTGGTTTTCCTGTCTTAATAATTTTCTATTTCATCCCCTCCCCCTCCAACCCAAAGAGATTTGTAAGAAATACTCTGAAAGGCATAGGCTGTGCACTCATCTTACACGTGCTGATGGTCTATGTCACAGCCCTACAGGAAAATTGCCACATCCAAGTTTTTTTACAAAATCGTCCAGATCTAGAAACCTGTACCATGATTTCCCCTTGCCTATTCACAACTGACAAGATCAGCCTACTTATCCAAAGTGTTGTTTGTATTTACCCCTCATAATCTGGAACCATAGTTTACCAAGAATATACTGATATTTTAGCTCTCTCTGCTACAAAGTAGAGACATTTACCATAGATTCTTATGAATGTTTTCCATCCTTTAATTCCGTAGCTTTATCTTTTTTGTTCATAATTTTTCTCCATCTAAATTATCATCCGTCAAGTATTCTAAATGTGCTAATTGGTCATGCGTTGGAAGTGTCTGGCAGGGCAATCTGAAAAACCTGAAGGAGGCAGATTCTTTCATGATCAAACTTCAAATGAAAATTCTACTTCTCCTCCGTGCAACCCCATTGTATGTATACTTTATCTTCTTCTTTTTCTATGGGTTGTAAATTATAAGGCAGGAAGTTGCATCTTATGTTTCAACTAAAGATTTTTTTTAAAATTTTTTTTTAAATTTTAATTATTTTATAACTCTTTTGGGGCCATCAAGTTTCAAGTTTGGAAATGATTCTTCGTATGATCATGGAGAGGAATGTTGTAAAACTTCACCGTGTAAGTGTAAAGTGTCTTTTTATACTTGTGACTGAAAACATAGATTTGTATATTCAAATTTGAAGTGAAAGTTTATTCTGTCATTTGCAGCTTTATCAGAACAACTCATAGTACAAAATGCACTAGAGGTTAATTTTGTACGCCGTAGACTGCTTGAAGAATCCAGCAACCTCCCAGCTGTCCCTGCAAGTGATGCTGTTCTCCCAGAACAGATAGTTACAGTTCCAACTACACGAAGCAGTGGAGCTTTCCCTGCAGTACCTAATGGAAAGAAGAAACTACCTCCTACATCTGTACCTTCTTCATCTGCTAATCCTCCCAAGTCATCCCAAGATTCCAGGAATTCGACTAACCAGCCTGCAGTAGCTGGTGGTTCATCTGGAGCCAAATGGAAATATGCTGTGCTTCCAGGTGGAATATTCTTAGCTATTTTTTCTACAATCGTGCTTTTTGCATGTCGAAGGCGAGGAGGGACAACCATAGGTCCTTGGGGAACTGGACTTAGTGGCCAGTTACAAAAGGCATTTGTTACAGGTGATTTTGAAGTTTATTACATAGTTTTTTTTTTATATTTTTTATATTACCTTACGTTAGTTATGCTTGAAAGATGTTGAAGTGAAATATGATTATTAAATGCAGGGGTACCAAAGTTGAACCGCTCTGAGCTAGAAACTGCATGTGAGGATTTCAGCAACATCATTGACACATTTCCAGACTGCACTTTGTTCAAGGGAACACTGTCCAGCGGAGTTGAGATTGCTGTAGCATCCACTGTAATTACTTCATCTAAAGACTGGACAAATTCATATGATTTGGCATACAGGAAGAAGGTTTGTTTTTCAGTTGTTGTTGAAAAGATGCCTTTCATGGAACACCATCATCAACACCACAACTCTCACCTTTGATTTTTAATGCTCTCTTCTAGTTTGTTAATGAGTTGACCTTCTGTAGATTGATACGCTGTCACGTGTGAACCACAAAAACTTTGTCAATCTTCTTGGCTACTGTGAGGAAGATGAACCTTTCCTGAGAATGCTGGTTTTTGAATATGCTCCGAATGGAAACCTATTTGAGCATCTTCATGGTAATCTTTCATTATCTATCTCATTTATTTAATGTTTCCGTTTCCCAAGAGTTTTAATCTTGTCTATTAAGAGCTTGAGATATTGAGAAGGAACCTTTTTTTTTTGTATCTGCAGTTAAAGAGGTTGAGCATCTTGACTGGAATGCCAGGGTGAGGGTTATTATGGGAATTGCTTACTGCCTTGAATACATGCATCATGAGCTGAACCCACCAGTGGCACATACCAATCTGCAGTCTTCTGCTGTCTTTTTGACAGATGATTATGCTGCTAAGGTATGCAACAAACCAACTGTACTAGTTACAGATATCCTGCAAGTATCTTCAGTTGTCTTTTATGGGTTCCATGTTTTCTGATTCTTTATGTGATCTTTTATATTATTTTTTGTTGTTTCAGATTGGGGAGCACACTTCCTGGTCAGAGTTAACTAGACCAAGAAACTCTGGTCAAGATGGATCGAGACACTCTGAACTTCCAGCCTTTGCCGATCTTGAAACAAACGTGTACAGTTTTGGAGTATTATTGCTGGAGATCATTTCAGGGAAGCTTCCTTATTCTGAAGAAGGTCCCCTTGTGAATTGGGTAAACCTCAAACTAATCTCATGGTTATTCAGTAATTTCCAACATGTTTCAGCTCAGTTATTTTCTTTTAGTTTTAGTTTTGTTTTGTTGTCTATGAGATCTCTAAAGAGTTGTTTATAAACTTTCTAGGCTGCTGAATACTTGAATGACAAGCGGTGCATCAGCTACATGATTGATCACACTCTCAAATCCTTCAAGAAAAATGAACTCGATGTTATTTGTGAGGTAATCCAGGAGTGTATTCATCCAGATCCAAGGAAGAGGCCAACAATGAGGGAGATCACAAAAAAACTGAAGGAAGTGATTTCCATCACAGCTGATGCAGCAACCCCTAGACTATCTCCCCTCTGGTGGGCGGAGCTTGAGATTCTCTCTGTGGAAGCTACTTAAGATTTAGCTGGTTTCATCCTTGCCTTGTGAGTCAATTCCCTCTCTCTCTTTCTCTCTCTAGGTCTCTTGTGCGAAAAAGGAATAGTTGTATAACCTGTGTTTTTTAACCTGTACACCCATACCTGATATTCTGTATTCAAGTTTGTTCCCTCCTTTCTTTCATTGTTTCTTTTCCCAGTTGTGATGATTAATCTATCATTTATTCTTTTCTATTTTTCCCTACTACCACAATAAGAGTGTGATCCAGTGTTCCACACACTGATTCCTGAGCCCCAACTTATACCTGACATGTACTTAACTCTGAGATGATTGTATCTGAAAAAGTTAACTCTTGAGATGAGTTACTGGGATTGTAACCAGCCACAATTGAGTCTTGATCCTTCTGCTGTGATTATCTTAACTTGTAAACATTCTTATATATAAACTTTTGGAAGCTGTAGATTGTTTGACCCCTTGTACACTGAAATTTCCATGTGATCACAATCAGAGTGCTGTTATGCTTGTGCCTGATAATGTTGAAGTAAGCTGGAAGTGGGTTGTGATTTTTTAACTTGGGATTTGTCTTCCCATTTTTTCCTCGCATTATGATTGGGTTCTAAGACCATATGCAGGACATCACTGGATTGCATTCTAGCACATACATTTGCATCAATTTTTACATCTCTGGTGACGCATAATCATGTATGACATGGTCAATGCATGCCTGCTACAATTACTAACTGATCGCCAGGTTCTTGTGCTTGTCCACTTGTGGACACCCTTCCTTTTTCTGACCAGTACCAACTTCAGAAAGAAGCCTAATCCTGTTATATGTCCTTCCCAACTTGAAATATTAATGAACCTATCACCTCCAGGTTGGAACAGATTAGCCTACCTGAACTTCCAATGGAAGCTTTTTTTTGTTCTTGTCCATGGCCAGCTGAAATTTGATGGATAGGTATCCCATAAGAGTTTCTTTTGAGGAATTTGCTAGACCAGTTCTGTCAGAAGCAGCTCTTTGATTCGTTGATTAATTTTGCAGTTATTTAACTGGATTCAGCACATGATTTACCAAGAGCACATTACAAGTGGGGTTAAGTAGGTCAGTAAATAGATGAAAGGTATCTAGAATTTTGATTGCGTACTGGTTGCTGTTCTAACTCATTGGATTTCGAATCTAATTGATCAGTGTTGTGTTTGAATTGCGTTAGGTAAACGATTAGGTGAGCAGAAAATATATTACTTCGAAGGTTAGGTGAAATGTAACGTCTACTTCTACCGTCCATCAGAATTTTAAAATTTGGGTATTTTCAAACCCTGAGTTCACTGGATGAGCAGAAGTTTTAACTTATGAATGGTACCAGAACAAGAGAGGGGAAACGGTGCAACAAAACTCAAAATGGTATTTTGAGGGTAAAAATAATTCGATTCAGTAGATTCATATCTTTGTAATTGCACTGAAACCCTGATAAGAATTGCATCCCAGCTGCTGTCTTTTCTGGATTCAAAAGTTTAAATCTTCTCAAAGATAATCAAAATGGCATGGATGGAGAACACAACTTGTAATCAAATTGAGTGGCTAAACTATAATTTCAGGACTCGAGTGCATACTTGTCGGACAAAATTTTACATGAATTACATGCAACTTTTCAATTATAAATTTCAAAAGCCAAGGATCTGTGAAATTATTTGCTTCTAATTTCTAGAATTGTAGGCAATACGCATCTGAATGGAACTGGTTTCAGTAATACGGAACCAGACAAATGAATCCAAATGATTATTTGCTCAATTTTGCTCCTGCTCTCGATCATAATCCAAGAATCAGTCTGATTCTTTTTCAACTTTGGAATAGAGGCCGATCCCCTGTAAGAGTCAGGGTTTTTGACCTTTGAAGTTTGAACCCAACCTTGAATTTTTAATATTAGAAGCTACCATGCGTTATGTAAAAGATAATATACAGACCCATTGTTTTGATACAACTCAATTACCTTACATAATTGCAGCACAGCTGGATAATTTTATCATTGTAAACAAGTAAACAGCCATAAGAAAGACAGAAACCCAAGAACTAATACAATAGCAGACTATTTTCACATTTCAACCAGAATTAAGGGGGAAAGAAAAAGGCCAGAGAACACACAACGCTAGTGATTACAATCTTCAATATTCAGGGAAGGGCTTGTCTTCTTCATCTGGATGGGCTAAAACCCATTCTCCTCTTTCATCCAGCACCATCCCTTTGTTCTTCTCAATCCACCATGCCTCAGGAACCAAGCACTCATCCTTGAGGAAACCACAAGACTTGTTAACCAAGGCAAGAGTTCTCTCCACCTTGAGCTCAAACTCTCTCTGCTCGCCATTCCACCCTGCAACCACATGCAACATCGCCTGAAGATTGTGCCAGTCACTTGGATTCTTGGAATCCTTCAAGCTTGGGGATTTCCGAGTATCAATCTCAAGATCCATGCCAATATAGTGGTAACCCAAAAGCTTACTTGGGTAGTGTGGTATCACATCAATCTTGTTCTTGACATGCAGGATTTTAAGGTTTGAGAATGAGTTGAGCATGTCCTTGAAAGCCTTGTTACCCACTTGAGGACAACCAAACACAACGGCTGCGATGGGGATATTGGTCAATCCGTTCTCGACGAGGTCGAAGGCACTGAGGATGGACAGGCTCGCACCCAAGCTGTGACCCGCGAAGATTATGCTGAGCTCCTCGTCTTTGTAGCGAGTGACGAGCTCTTTGATCTTGGTGACGAGTTGAGTTCTGGCGCTGGTTTTCGTGAAGGGAGATTTTGGGTCTTCGGAGGTGTAGATGGTGAACCAACCCTTCATTACCTTCGGGTTTGTCTCGTCGTCGTCTTCATCATCATCATCATCGCTATCGTTGCTGCTATTGCCAGCACCGTTTTCGTCGGTGCTGTTGCTGTTGAGATGGCAGAACAGAGAGTGGAACCAGTGATGACGATGATGATGATCATTCTGCTCGAGTGGTGGTTGTTCTTGCTCGAGTGGTGGTTGTTCTTGTTTTCTAGGGTTTAACAGAGGTTTGACGGAGGCGCGCTTGGCATCCATGACATCGATCCATTCAAGATTACGAATCGTTCCACGCCATGCGACGTAGATTTCACGTCTGCCGGTGGCTTGGCTGACTTCATCGTTGGTGACAGCAATGTAACCGATCCAATTGGATTCACGATCCCAAGCCTCACGAGAGAGGGAGTGAAGGAGGAAGGAATGATGTACCTCGATACGAGAAGTGGCATAGAGAAAAGCTACAACTTCATAGTCGGAGGCGGAGGGAAAACAGACTTTGTGAAAGAAAGATGTCTTCCCATAGCGACTGCTGCCGCAATACTTAGAGTTCTGATCGCTGTTGAAGGCATCGTAGGTTGCCTGGCAAAAATCTCCGCACTTGATGACAAGTTTTCTGAGGTTGAGATCTAGAGGGTCGAGTAAACCTTCCCAGTTGTTGCTCCCAAGCAACTCTTGCCATGTGGGTTCTGATGATTCGGTTTCCTCAGTCGCCATGATTGATCTCTGCAACTCTTCTTGAATTCTCGAAATCTAAAAACTGGCGACACACAGAGAGAAAGATGAAGGAGACAGAATTAGTGCTCGAGAGAGAAGATAAGAAGAGAAAGTTGAAATTCACCAATCGGTGTAAAAAGTAAAGTCAAAATGGGGTCAGTTATAATAAGAACTCCCAACACTTTTATGGAGGTGGTTGGCCAACTTAGCCTTTGTCGTCCATTCCAGCTAAGACTCATTCAGATTAGTTCTTTATTTCGACCACACATTAGAAAATTCATCTCTATCCTACCATGTCACTGTAAATGCAAAATAATACAATCATTTACCTTCCCCAGATAGAAATTTTGAGTTGGTAAAGCCTATCTATTTTTCTATAGAGTTTGATCATATTCTTGTACAAAGATACAGTATAAGAACATGATCAAACACTTCAAATTGAAAGCTGTTTGCCAGGGATGTTGTTTCTAATGAAATTCTAAAAATGTACTGTGTGTGTTTCTTTCATCTATAGGAAAATCAAGAGATTAGCTTCCTTGGAAAATTTGTGTTGATGTGAAGTCTCATCTATAGGTCTAATCAGATAAGAATTCCCATCTTGTGAGGGAAATGATTGGGCTTGTTGTTCTGGAATATCCTGTGAGGGAAATGATTGCCTTGTTGTTCTTTCGGGATTTTGCTTCAATTACGCATTTAATGTGCAGAACAGTCAAAATTTATACCAAGAGAAGCAATGAGTGGTCGAGGTTTCAATATCGATCACTTTTCTACCATCCAACAGTCGTAGGACCGTCCTGTGTATTGATTGAAGTTCGATCCGTCCTTTCCAGCTGCACTCATTCAAAGTAGATCCCACATCATCTATTTGGATATCGATTATTACATTATATTTGTACACTGTATTATAAATTTCCTAAGAAATGTATACTTTGTTTTTTTTTTTTTTGGTAAAATGAATGATTAATATGTGTTCTATTTAGAGGTGATTTTATAAAGGAAGGATATAACTATTATATATTTATGGGATTTAATCTTCAATTCTAAAAAGATTCGAACTCTTGATCTCATATTATGAGGCATTGATCTTTGTCAATTGAACTAATTTCTTGAGATTCTAATATTTTGTTATTAGACATAAGATCAACTATTATAACCCCGAGGATGGCTCAGTTGGCAAATACCAACGCTTTCACATAGGAGGGTCAGAGTTTGAATCCCCTCGAGGCTAGGGGCAAAGCCCCGCTTATATTAATAAATGCATTTATTGTGCTCGCGAGGAAGAGCATTAATCAAAATGTTGTTCGAGGATAAATTTTATTTTATTTTTCATAAAGAAGGATAAATTTTATTGAAAGCCTCAATAAATGAGTCTCAACTAATTAGGAAATTGCTGGATAAAAAGACCCTCATGTCTACGAATTCGGATCATCCCCGATCGGGGAAGCAAAGAGTGCTCCCCCATGACTTCCTGACCACAAAAATCAGTGAGGCCCACTGGTGAAAAAATATTTTTTTCGAAAAGTGCTTTTCACCATGGGCCTCAGCGCTCCCCCGAAGGGGAGATGATCCGGACTCCAGGTCTACTAGTAGTAGTAGTCCACACCAAAAAAAACCGAAAGAACTCTACTAGTAGTCAAGTCAATGGGTCTTTTATGGAAATAAGTGATTGGTCTTCGATGTAGACCTGGAGAGGTGACTTTAAGGAGATTTAAAAGTACAATTTTTTTTGGTAAGGAACTCGAAACGAACGTACAAACCCCAAAATCGGTTTCTGAAGTTTTTTTTGGTTAGCTATTGGCATGATGGTTTGATGCCGGAGGCTAGTAGTTTCTTCGCTCCTCGATCTGCATGGGAGTCTATTAGAGTTATCGTGAGAAGGTTTCTTGGGCTTCATCGATTTGGGTCAAACATCAACAGCCCAGGTTTCATTCGTTGCTTGATTAGTTTAGGAGTGGAAGGTGTCTGTGGTGGATTCGTCTCCAAGGGGAGTGTGTTGCCATTAACTGTGAGGGTTCTGTACACGTAGATATTGGCGGCAACGGGGTTCTTTCTCAAAGTAGTCGTTGCAGCTTGGTGTTTGTCATGGCAGTGGAATCTCATGACGGAATAAGCACAAGATTACTTAAAACATTACAGTCTGAATATCTAAACCTAAAATTTATAGAATAACATTAATTTCTATAGTTAATTGGACTCTCTCACAAAAACCCACTACACCGTTGGTAACTAATCCGATGCCCTATATTAAAACATAAATTGGGAATAACTTGAGATATGATTCAAATACCTCAACACATTATTTGTGTGGAGTTGTTTGCTAGAGCGTTTGGTTTGTTGAGATCAGGTCTGATTTCTATGGTTGCAATTCAATCTATTCTAGGAGCCAAACTTGACTCTACGACAAAAAACTCTTGGACTCAGTGCCCTACTACTAGGTGGGAGATTAGCAAGTCCAGTCCTACCTATCTTCTTCTCTATTTCCTCTAGTTGCTTGTTTTTCTTCAGTACTAACTTGTCAATCTCCTCTAGTTATTGCTTGTTTTCCTTCAGTCCTAACATGTCTATCTTCTCTATTTCCTCTAGTTTGCTTGTTTTTTTCCCTTCTCTTTGCTCTGCGCAGCAGCGGCACTGCGGCACCTCTCAGGTCTCAATGTCGAAATCTCGACTGCGTACGTAGAACTGAAGCCGAGCCCACATGCATTATCACCCAAAATCGATAAAGAGACGATTACAGAGTCCAGCCATTACGTACGACTGACCATGATGATGTAAGGTAAGATGCGATTGGAGGGCTTCTTTCTCTTCTTCTTGTTTTTTCTCGATACGATAGTAGATAATAGAATAGTTGCTGATGTAAAAAAACCAGTAAACTTTTAGGCTTTAATACTCATACAATCCTGATATTCCATATTTTTAAGAAAGAGAATTTAAGATCTTTCTACACATCTATCGGCCTATCGGTATTCGTTCGCTCGGTAAGAGAGGTGTCATAAAATCTCGATATCCACCCAGATAAGCCAATATTATAATTTATAACAAGTTAACAACTAGTGGGAAGGTTTACGTAGACTTCATCGACATACGTGCGTGTCGTCGACGTCGTCGTTCTCTTCTGTTTGTGGTGTGTGTGTAAATAGTAAATTTTCCATTTTAAGAAAATAAAGAATTCATTGACGTGTGTACACTCTGTATCTACGCGTGGCTTTCCTGCATGCTTTCGGAGAACTCCCTAGTGCCACGTATTACATTTCTAATTTCTTTACTGCACAGATCGCTCCGACTGTCACACTGTAGTGTCCAATCGGACCTCTCCGGTATCCAGTGAACGTGGTCCCCACAGCCAGCCCCCCCACTCAAGATCGAGGTATCGTCGTGGGGCCCCCCTACCCAACTCATGGACGGTAAGAGATGAACCAAATCTCAAAGTTAACAGCTATTGGTTTGGAAGAGGGAAAGGATCATGCACCAACAATGCCACATAAATATTACGCGGGTATTTTTTGAAAAAAAAAAAAAAAAAACGTCCTCCTTCAATTCCTGAAGAAAATAGATTCATAAGAAATTAAAGAGAAAAAAAAACAGCCACCCTCAACTCGCCTCCGGGTGCGGCAGACGAATCGGATGACCGCAAAAACCTTGAGACACAGAGACACTAATTGATTAAACGCCTACAGCTTCTAACTAACACTACTTACCAGACACATCGATCGATCGATCATCACGCTGCAACGCTGCATGTGCCTGCTCTCAAGTCTCAACATCGCCAACATCATCGACCGCCGATCTTCTCGGTGTCCTTTTCACAGCCCGTGCGGCTACTGCTACTGGTACCGCGGATTCGATCCTTCTCCAGCCCCCATCCTCTGATGCCAAACTCCATCTCCGCCGTTACCGTCAGGAACTCCACGGCTTGTTGCGGGGTCAACAGCTCTACCACACTACGCATGGTTTTCAGCCGTAGATTATCTGCTTTCTCCAGCACCTTCGCCAACCTCTGCATCCTATTCCCTTCCACGTCCTCATCACCACCCATCGACGAAGACGAAGACGAAGACGAAGACATCATCATCATCATCATCTTCATATCACACACGCTATCTTGCCACTCCGATAGATCCCTCGTGATCTTATTCTCTTCGCCCACCGTCTCGCATTGCAGATTGCTAACTCCCCCGAGTTGACCCGGGGAGAGATCCCCGAGATCACCAGTGCGGCGTCCGCTTAGGATATCCATCAACTCCGCCTGGAATCTGGAGCTCGACTCCGTGTAGATGAGATGGAAAACCACGGTTGGCCTCCACCCGGATATCCAGTGCAGGGAGTTCTCTAGGCTGGTCACCCATGGAGTCGACAACATCGAATAAGCGTCTAACGTCGCCGCCTGTGCCTTCACTTGGTAGTAATCCTCGTAGTGAGCGATGACCCGTTCCACCAGCTCTCTTAGTTCCATCTGATCTTCTTTGCTCTTGGGTTTTGGTGCACAAGCGAGCTCGTCGTGCAGGTGGTTTAGCCGCTGAAGCCATGTCTCGTGGAAGCGACGGAAACACATCTCGTTGGATTGGGTTGGATTTTGCCGTCTTCTGCGTGGTACGCACCACCGTACCAGACAATGACTACAACAAGTCCCCCCTCCCTCCCCCCTTTGGGCGGCGCAGATCAGAGAGAGGAGGAAACCCAGCTTTTAAAACATTCAATTGTACTTTCTCCAACAAAAAAAAAAATCCCTTTTTTCGAAAACAAAAACCAACCATTAAGGGAAATGCTTCGCTGGGTGGCACGTGCTGCCTACGTGGACGAGAGGAACATGTCCTTTTGGTTCTTCTTTTCCCACGTGTTAGTCAGCAGGTTTTGTAGAAAATATATATTTACAATCAAAAGGACAGAGTTATCCTCCTTCCTTTCCATTCACTGTTAGATTTTCCAATTGGCTAGTCAGAGGGTATAATCGAAAATATAATAGAACAGTTCATAAAAAGACCATCCAAAACAAACTTTTGGAAGACCTGACAACCTTTGATTTCTTCTCCGTGTTACAACCGCGTATACAAATTTACTTCTTTCCGAGAGTCACTGAAAGTAATTCATACTGGACATTTTTTCAAGAAAAGAGTACCATGTACATATAGATGGTCCGCATCAACATGGTAAAACTCACATGAACCCAGCAAGGTGAGAGGAGTCTTCTTCTCCCATACTCTTCAGTGTGAAGGATTAACTGAACACTAGGGGACTAATGGACGATACCAATATGTCTTCGATTAAGCACCGCTTTGAGTAGAGAACTCAGGTAACCGACCAAGAGGAATAAAGAGATCTTTCATGGTCTCATACTCTTCAACACTAATTCCTCCACCATCTAGCACCTGCTTCAGAGAGAACGACAGGAAAATGAGAATTGAGAACATAATGGGCAGAACAATTATTCCGCGAGAGCAGAAGGCAACAGTAGTTTTCCTCTTTTCTTTTTCATTTTTTGGGTGAGAGATTGCGGCGATGAATACCAGCCTGAGAAAGAGTATATCAGAGCTGGTACACTCAACTCGCAAATCAATATTGCGTGGATTAATGTTTGTGTAAGATTCGAAATCTTCCACTGAACTCCAAAATTTTGGAAGAAAACACCATGCAAATATAGATCATTTCTAGAGTCAGAAGTAAACAAAAATTTAAACAAACCACTGAAAATATTCTACATTTAACGCCTTCCCAATGGAAGTAAATTTTAGCATTTTTTTACCACTCTTTCTTTACAAACTCCTATACCTTTCTATTTTTCATCTTCAATCTTCCACCACCTTGTCCTTTTATTATTCCATGCATTACCATCCTAAGTATGTGGAATATAATTAAGGAAATTTTTCAAAGCCACCCTGAACAAATCAATTTATTAATCAGATTCCCTATTACTATCACCATTGGTCTCAAATAGTTTTTATTTATCCATTTACACTATTACCCCACATTTAAGTTTAAAAACACTACAGCCATGAGCCATATCTCCCAAACTGTGTGAGGCCTTATAATTGGGAGAGGCTGCAACCTGAAAAAGGAAGGGAAGAAGCTTAACAAGGTAACCTAAATTCTTCTAAGTCTCATTCCCTTTGCTGTATCTGAGAAACATGTAGCAGCAGCAGCTTCTCTCTTGCCATCCCCTTCCTCTGAACCTTTATGCATTTTACTAAATCATGGCAGGATCTAAAACTCTTACCCATCCATGATAGTTCTATGAAACTCTAAACTAGTCTCCACACCATGCAAATTCAATAAGATTATTAGCACCGCTCCAAGAAAACTAAGTGATAGGGAAGGAACAAACAACTCAATCACAATGTTGACAATAACAACATAAACAAATCTATTCTTCCCCTTCTTGAGTGAACCTGTTAGGAAACAAACAAATAGAGATTCTTGCAGGCAATTCATCGAATATTATAGGGGCGATATCTTTTGTTCATAACTTGGTTGCAAATTATACCACAAACACATCTATAAGCATTTCCACAAAATCACAAACTTATAACACAAAGGAATTTTAGCGTTGAAAACCTCTCCGAAGTGAAGAGGAAGAACCATGGGATCATAGTTCACAAAAAAAAAAATCCACAATCACCCAAGTTGGGAATACAAGGGTCTCCTCTAGTTAAAAATAGAAAAAATAGAGGAAAACATCAAAAATCATCAAGAACAACAGTTCTTGGCATACACCATTGTATGAACTCCAATAATGAATGAAACTAAGATGTTTCAGATAGATCTCAAAAAATAGAGGCACAAAGGCATACAAGTCGCTCTGATTCTCTAGTCCAAATTTCTTCTCAATCGGACATCAGATGACGTCGGATGAAGACTTCGATCAAAATTGGACAGGGCACACTCAAAAAGGGGATTGGAGCTCTTTCCTTTCTATATCGGGATTTTTTTCCATCTCAATTTATTCCTTAACAAAACAAGCATTTAGTCTCACTTTTAAGTTGGAGCTCTTTCCTCTCTATTTTTTGATTTCTTCCTTCAACAAACATGCAATTAGTCCCTCTTTTAACTTCTTAAAAAAAGACACACTAAAATGCCGTTCCATAAAGCATATGGGCTAACTCAAGTAATGGGCCATTCTCCATTTTAGTTGAGTTGTCCGTTCCTTCCCCCATCATAGTGGTATAAGAGCTTCCAGGTTGGTTGTTAGATCACAACAACAACAAGAATAAGCCTTTTCTCAACTAAATGGGGTTGACTACATGGATTCTTCCCTCCAATCAGTTTTATTTGAGGCCATGTTAGATACAAGGCCTCAGCTATACATATCCTTTCTCACCACTTCTGTTAAGGTTATTTTAGGTCTACCCCTACCTCTCCTAGTTCCTTCAATTTAGGTTATATCACTTCTTTATATAGGGCATTTATAGGCTTCCATTGAACATAGTCATGTCACCTCAAAAGACTTTCTCGTAGCATATCACTTATGAGAGCAACTCCCAGACCAACTATAATATGATCATTCTTTATCTTATCCTTCCTAGTTTTGCCACTCATTCATCTTAGCATTCTCATTTCTGCTACAATGAGTTTATCTACATGATTTTTTCTAATAGCCCAACACTCTACACCGTACATCATAGCTGGTCGAACGACAATCTTATAAAATTTTCCTTTAAGCTTTAATATATACATCAATCACACAAAACCCCGAACGCACCTCTCCACTTTATCCATCCTATTTTGATTCTTTGGGAAACATCATCCTCTATATCACCTCATTTATTTATGATTGAACCAAGATACTTAAAACAATTACTCTGAGGAATCTCTTTATCGTCAAGTTTCATCACCTAATTTTCTGCCTGATCATGACTAAAGTTACAAACTAGATATTTTGTTTTCGTTCTACTTAGTTTAAAACCTCTTGATTCCAAAGTTGTTCTCCATGATTCTAACTTGGTAGTAATCCATACTTGAGTCTCATTTATCAACACATAGCATACACCATGGAACCTCATCTTAAATGTCTTTGATTAATTCATCTATTATAAGTGCAAACAAATATGGGCTTAAAGTTGATCACTTATATAGCTCAATTGTAATTGGGAATTCATTACTGTCTCCCCCCCCCTCCAACTGTTCTTACACTTGTCACTGAACTATCATACATATTCTTTTCTCTAGTATTTGCCAAATTAACGTTCAAGGAACTCTAGCATTAGCTTTTTCTAGGTCAATGAATACCATATGAAGGTCTTTCCTACACTCTCTATAACTTTCCATAAGTCTCCTAATTAGGTAAATAGTCTCTATTGTAGATCTTCCTAACATAAACCCAAATTGGTTCTCCGTAATTGGGGTTAAGAGTCTCAAGCGGGTTTCAATTACTCTCCTATAATCTCATACTTCATAGAATGGCTCATCAGTTTAATGCCTCTATAGTTATTACAACTTTGAATATCTCATTTATTTTTGTAAATTGGAACCACAATGCTTCTCCTCCATTCATTTGGCATTTTCCCTGGGCTCATAATCTTATAAAATAACTTAGTCAACCAAGTCAGCCCAGGGTTCCTAAGCTCTTCCATACTTCTATTGGGATTTCATCAAGGCCTTGTGTTTTGCCTAGTTTCATCCTCCTTAACTAGTACTTTACCATCTCCACTCTTAATACATCTAACATGGTCAAGATCTCTACTCTTCCTATCCCTTATTTTAGCTATATTATAGATAGATTTTCCTCTTCCTCAATACTCAACTTATTATATAACTCATCATACTTTTTCTCCATTGTTTTCCCACAATTTTCTTAGCTTCATTTCTAACCAACCTATACCTTTGAAGATCCTCAACATCCTTAGTCCTTTTTGTCATGTCTTAAAATTAGCTTTCTTATTCTTATTGACAGCTTCAACCTCACTATCCCACCACCAAGTCTCTCTATAAGAATGTAACTTTCCTTTTGATTCACTTAAGACA
Organism: Hakea prostrata; assembly: GCF_041222555.1. NCBI lineage: Eukaryota > Viridiplantae > Streptophyta > Magnoliopsida > Proteales > Proteaceae > Hakea > Hakea prostrata. Next base: position 62,077,294 of record NC_142601.1, on the reverse strand, counting down.
TTTTTAGCCACCTTTTTTATACACGTAGCCATCTCATTCCACATCGCATTTGTGTCCCCCTCAAAACCCCACTTTTCTTGTTTGACTATTTTATTAGCGAAGGATTTCAAGTGCTTTCTTTTAATGTTCCATCATCTTATCCTAGGATAGTTAACCTTGCACCTTTTATGAGTTTTTGAGATTATGCATATATCCAAGACCACAAGTTTATGTTGTGGTATCACCTTGCAATCATTGCACAACAATCTATTAGTCCTTCTAATTAAAAAGAAATCTATTTGGCTTCTATAATATCCACTTTTGAAAGTAAAATGTTCCTCTCTTTTTGAAGTAAGTATTTACAATAGATAGACCAAAGCAACAACAAAATCTAAAATTGAGATCTCTTCCTAACTCCTCTCTCCAAAACCATAACTTCTATGAACAATCTCATAGCCTCTATGATCTTTTCCAATATGTCCATTTAGATCACCCCTTATGATAATCTTTTCTCTTTGACAAATCCCTTGCATTAATCCATCCATATTTTCCCAAAATTTTAACTTCAAACCTCATCCAATCCTACTTGAGGTGCATACGCACAAATTTTATCTACAATCTATTTCTCCATAACAAGCTCGATAGCAATATTCTTATCACCTACTCTTTTAACATCCACCAGATCATTCTTAACACATTTTATCCACTATTATGCCTACTCCATTTTTATTAGTTTTATCCCCAGCATACTGAAGTTTAAAGTCATCCAACTCTTTAGCTTTTTTACCCTTCCATCTAATCTCTTGATTGCAAGCTATATTAATCCTTATTTTCCTCATAACATCTATCAATTGTAAGCTTTTACCTGTTAAAGATCCTATGTTTTAAGATGCTAATCTAATCCTATGTTTCTATACTAGCTTCTTTACCCGCTCATCCACAGCACGGGAACCATTGCCTACTATCACCAAATCTGGGCTTGTGCGATGTGTCGCTTACAAGGGACACCCTAACTAACCCTTGCCCACTTATCACTACACCTGGGCCATAGTGTAGCGCATCCCTTCTTTTGTCGGGGGACACCCTAGCATAACATGTTTCATATAAGGTCAAATCCATAAAAAGGGTTTGGCTAGATTTTTTTTCTGATGCCAATTGTTGACCTGACGCACCAACCCTCCTCCTTTACCCGAGCTTGGGACCGCCAGCAAACACTGGTAGAGTTAGGTTGTTTGTCAGTGTTTGCTTAACTTAAACAACAGAGACAGACACAAGTAGAATGGTGACTTTAAATGGTTCTGATTATTATATTTGAAAAGGGAAGATGGAAGACCTTCTTTATGTAAGGAATTTTTATTTGCTTGTATTTGCTAGTGAGAAGCCTAAAAATAGAACAGATGAAGAATGGACTATTTTCCAGACATATATATGGCTACACAAGACAATGGGTGACTGATAATGTTTAACCATATTAGTGGAGAAACACATCCACACTATTTTTTATCAAACGGATCAAGGCTTTGAGCATTTGTATAAGGGAACTCCACATAGAATAATAAATTGAATTTTTTTCAAGCAGATTAAGGCTTAATCAAATTATTAATCAATTGGAACTCCAATGACAGATCACTTGTTGAGGATTCAAGTTTTATGGCTTTTTGGTTCTTTACCACTCTCTTAGGAAACATTTAGAACTTCATTATCTAACTCAGCTTCAAATAGTGTAATCTTAATGGATTTGGCCAAAAGTAGTATTTTGAATGAAGAGATGAGATGAGAAGAACATTACAAGGTACCTCTTCACAATCAGATGCTTAAGTTGTCGAGAAAAAGGGGAGGAATAAAAGTAGAGGCCAAGCATGAGTAAGTCTAAGAGTTTGCCAATGTTGAGTGTTACCATTGTGGTTTGAAAGGTCACACAAAAATGTATTGCCAGAAGCTGAAGAGAGAAAATAAAAAGGAAAAAGACAGAGAAGAAGATGATGACATAAATGATGATAGAGTTGCTACCACTTCCGATGATTTTCTCATTATCTTTGAGAATGATGTTGTGAATTTTGTGTGTCAGGAGACTAATGGGGTGATTAACAGTGGTGCTTCAATACATGCTACATCTCGAAAGAATTTTTTTACATCTTACATACCAAGTGACTATGGGGTTGTAAAGATGGAAAATGATGGTTTGGTCAAGCTTATTGACATTTGAGATGTTTATTTGGAAACCAATATTGGGACAAGGTTGATTCTCAAATATGTGAAACATATGCCTAACATCCTTTTGAATTTAATTTCTGCAGGCAAGCTAAATGATGAAGGGTATTGTAGTACCTTTAGAAATGGCTAGTGGAAGCTCACCAAGGGTGCTATAGTTATGGCAAGAGGTAAGATGATTTCATCATTGTATTTGACGCAAACAAATCTCTCCAAGGGCATTATAAATGCAATGGAGAATGAAGGTACAATTGAGTTGTCGCACAAGAGGCTTGGTCACGTGAGTGAGAAGGGAATGATGATGTTATCCAAGAAGAATCTCTTATCCGAAATGAAAAGTACACATTTAAAGAAGTGTGCTTATTGCTTGGCAGGTAAACAAAATAGAGTTTCCTTAAAAATTCCACTCCTTTAAGAAAGAAAGATGGACTTAATTTAGTACATTCAGATGTGTGTGGTCCTATGAAAACAAGAACCCTTGGAGGCTCTCTTTATTTTGTGACATTCATTGATGATCATTCAAGGAAGTTGTGGGTCTTCAACTTGAAGACAAAGGATCAAGTGCTTGTTGTATTCAAGCAATTTCAAGCTTTAGTTGAGAGAGAAACTAGAAAGAAGCTGAAGCACATTCACACAAATAATGAGGGGGAGTATAGAGGACCGTTTGATGTTTATTGTAGAGAACAAGGAATTCGGCATCAAAAGACATCTCCGAAAACTCCTTAGTTGAATGGTTTGGCTGAAAGAATGAACAGGATATTGGTGAAGAGAGTCAAATGTTTGGTTTCATATGCAGGGTTGCCAAGATCCTTTTGGGGTGAGGCTTTGAGTACAGTTGTGCATGTTTTGAATCTGACACCATTTGTTTCATTACAGTTTGATGTGCCAAACAGAGTATGAACAGATAAGGATGCTTCTTATGATCATTTGTGTGTTTTTGGATGCAAAGCATATGTCCATGATCCCAAATATGAGAGGTCTAGACTTGATGCCAAGACACGACAACGTATATTTTTCGGTTATGGTCAAGATGAATTTGGCTATAAGTTATATGATCCAATTTATAAGAAAATTGTTAGAAACAGGGATGTCTTTATAGAGGATGAGACCATAAAGGACATTCACAAGATGGAAAAGATTGTGCCTAAGCATAGTGGTGATTTGATTGACTTGCATCCAATTCCTCCAATAGTGGTGCCAGAACATGTTGGAGACGAAGTTTAAGATGAACAACAAGGTCCAAATGATGCAGATTCTCCCATAGAAATTAAGACAGATGATAGTTTTCAAAAGGAATCACCAATACCAGAAGCTACATCACCTATTCCACTTGGGAGGTCTACTAGAGACTGACAGCCTTCCTCATGATATTTTGGTGATGAGTATGTGCTACTAACAAATGGGGGAGAACCAGTGTGCTTTGAAGAAGCAATGGAAGATGTACATAAGAATAAGTGGATTGAAGCCATACAAGATGAGATGAAATCCTTGCATGAGAATCACACTTTTAAATTAGTAAAGTTGCCTAAGGCTGCGTTTGTTTGCTAGAATAAAGGTGGGGTGGGAAAATTCTTGAAAAAGTGTAGATTTCTTACTTTTCCCTTAAATCCCAAAATTGTAGATTGTTTGGTTGCTTGGGGTGGGAAAGTGACAGACAAGCTTCCTTGAATCAAAGAAACTTGTCTGGTGAGGTGGCAGTCCAACTTTCCCACCCCTAGGCTTTTTAAAACCCCACAAATTTGGTGGGATTTTGTGGAAAATTTTGGAAAAGTAAAAAGTGGGACCCACCACTATCAATTTTCCACAAAAGGCTGCGTTTGTTTGACAAGGTCGCCCCACTAACATGTGGGTCCCCATGTGTAGTGGGGTGAGGGAGAAGAATAGGAAAGGAAAGGGTTTTGTGGAAAAGTAATAGTGGTGGGTCCCACTTTTTACTTTTCCCATTTTTTCCACAAAGTCCCACCAAATATGTGGGGTTTTAAAATGGCATGGGGTGGGAAAGTTGGGCTGCCACATCAGCAGACAAGTTTCCTTGAATCAAGGAAACTTGTCTTTCACTTTCCCACCCCAAGCAATCAAACAATCTACCATTTTGGGATTTAAGGGAAAAGTAAGAAATCTACACTCTTTTCAAGAATTTTCCCACCCCACATTTATTCCAGCAAACAAACGCAGCCTAAGGGAAAAAGGGCTTTGAAGAACTAGTGGATGTATAAAGTAAAACAGAAGGAACACTCTTTACATCCACGATACAAAGCTAGATTGGTTGTTAAAGGTTTCAGTCAAAGGAAGGGTATTGGTTTTGATGAGAATTTCCGGGGGGGCCCTCGGTTGCGCCGCTGCGGGTTGACAGTGCGGCCCCCTCCTGTGATTGGTGTTTCGGTTCAGATGAAAGGAAAAGAGGATTATGTATATAAGTTGAGGAAAAGTCACAGGCACCAAGGCAATGGTATAAGAAGTTTGAGTTAGTTAGCGGGGAGCAAGGCTACAAGAAAACATCTTCTGATCATTGAGTTTTTGTTCCAAAAATTTTTGATGATGATTTTATAATTCTTTTGCTCAATGTGGATGATATATTGATTGTTGGCAGGAATCTAGAATTACTAATTTGAAGGAGTTAAGCAAGTCTTTTGCTATGAAAGACTTGGGGCCAGCAAAGCAAATTCTTGGTATAAGAATCATTCGAGATAGAGATGCAAAAAAGTTGTGGTTATCTCAGGAGAAGTACATTGAAAAGGTCCTTCAGAAATTCAAGATAGACAAGGCTAAAGTGGCTAGTTCTACTCTTGCTACTAAATTGAGTACCAAACAAAGTCCTTCTACAGTTGAAGAAAAGGAAGACATGGAGAGAGTTCCATATGCCTCTACGGTAGGGAGTTTGATGTGTGCCATGGTTTGCAGGAGGTCAGATATAGCTCATGTTGTTGGTGTATTTCTCTCTCAAGTCTAAGAAGAGAGCGAGCATTAGAATGTTGTTAAGTTGATTATGAGATATTTTCGTGATACTTCAGATTTAAAGCTTGGGTTTGGAAATGAAAAACCTCTTTTAATTGGCTACACAAATGCAGATATGGCAAAGGATGTTGATTCTAGGAAATCTACCTCAGGTTATTTGATTACTTTCTATTATTGAGACATAGTTTATTGCAGCAATAGAAGCTTGTAAAGAGTTGCTAGATGAAGAAATTTTTGGAGGAGCTTGCTTTCAAGCAAGATCAGTATATACTATATTGTGATAGTCAGAGTGCCATACACCTTGGTAAGAATTCAACTTTTCATGCTAGATCAAACCGTATTGATGTTAGATACCATTGAATCAAAGATGTGTTGATTTCCAAGTTGTTAAAAATTGTGAAAATCCATATTGATCAGAATAGTTTTGACATCACAACGAAGGCTCTACCAAGGGAGAAGCTTCAAGTTTGTAGTTCGATCGCCAGGCTGGCGGGTCCCTCGACATAGTTGGGAGGGGGAGATTTGTTGGGTTGGGTTTCTCTCCATGTGGAGGATGGCCCATTTACTTGAGTTAGCCCATATGCTTTATGGAAAGGCATTTTAATTTTTTTATTTATTAGAAGTTAAAAGTGAAACTAAATGCTTGTTTTGTTAACGAAGAAATAGAGAAGGAAAAAAATTCCCAAAATAGAGAGAAAAGAGCTCCAATCCCGTTTTTTAGTGTGCCTTATTCAGTTTCAATCAAACTCTTCATCAGATGGTCATCTGGTGTCCGATTGACCTGAAATTTGGAGTGGAGGTTGGTGACTTCTAGTTCTTCAAATCCTACCATGGGATTGTGAATATGAGCTTGAAAAATCAGTGCAATTTGTACGCATTTTTGCCTCTATTTTTTGTAAGATCTGAAACTTCTTAATTTCATTCATTATTAGAGTTCATACGATGGTGTATGCCAAGAACTGTTGTTCTTGATGAATGTTGATGCTTTCCTCCAGTTTTAACTAGAGAAAATCCATGTATTCCCTATTTTGATGATTAGTGGGTTTTTTTGTGGACTACGGTCCCGTGGTTTTTCCTCTTCACATCGGAGAGGTTTTCCAAGTTAAAATTCATTTGTGTTCTGTGTTTGTAATTTTGTGGAAATGCTTATAAATGTATTTGTGGAAATAGTTTGTGATATAATTTGCAACCAAGATGTGAGCAAAAGATATTGCCCACATACTGTTCGATAAATTGCCTGCAAGAATCTCTATTTGTTTGTTTCCTAACAGGTTAACTCAAGAAAGGGAAGAATTGATTTGTTTCCTCTATAATTGTCAACTTGCGGTTCAGTTGTTCGTTCCTTCCCCATCACCACGAGATGTCAAACAAGCAAGAAGATTACATTTATAAGTGTACACAATATCTCAAAAAAGCAATAATACCCAAATAGTGGGAGAAAAAAAACAAGCAACAGAGACCCATAACAATCAAGAGGGCATGCCTCAGTCACAAAGAGAAATCCAGCCATATCAACTATTGAGACATGAAGGAATGGAGATGGGGCAGAAATATGGAACTCTTTCTGTGTGTAGATATGAAGGCCAAGGAGAGTTGAAAACTCATGACCTCTTTTAATTGCTATGCATTGATCCTTGCAACAAAGCCAACATGTACAAAAAGTTTATAACATCCATCAGATGCAGATGATGTTTCTTCCCAACTGAAGATTGAATCCAGGTATCTCAACCATAAGACCATTCCTTCCTCTCCCCCCCCCCCCCCCAAAAAAATAATAATAATAATAAAAAGATGCTCCCCAGTCAAACCAGATGAACATACCACGACCTCAATGCCAACCAAGGATACTTCAACACAGTTTTTTATGCAACACATCAATGTTTAATTTGCATTGTTCTTAGGTAAGTATAATGTTGATCAAATTGGAGGGCCTCCAAAGCCATGACCCACTATCTCCATTCTATACCCTAAAGGAAATTAGGGCAAGGGTTCTCGAAGCCCCTCGATAAAGTAATGGGATCATTTTTTCAGGACACAGAAAAAACAAATAAAAAGAATCGGTCAGGAGGAGACTGAAACCCCTGCGGCTATTGCCCAGAGACACTGACATTTTCATGGGAATTTAACAAATAAAATACCTTTTAGATATTGATAAAAATAATCAGTAACATTTATTAGATCCCAACGATGGATAACCTCACCTTGTGAAGCAGCATCTTCCTACTAGTCATGTATCCAGTAAGTGCAGGCAATCTAGACACTGAAAGAGCATCAAGAAACAGTAGGATAATAACATTCCACTGTTTTGTTCTGAAAGGAGGTAGTGCATCCAGAAATGACATAGTCTCCAGCAAGTGTCCCTGCATAAGAATATTCTTGTCATTAGAGAAGAAATGAAAAGAACAGAGTTCCTTTGCCTAGAAAGTGTGAGATGGTTTAATTCAATATTTCTACTATAAAAATTATCTCCATAGTGAATTGCAAGAACTGACACATGGCCTCTGAATTTTATATAACTCAGAGCCACTTAGATTGGAAACAATAGAGAAACAACAGGGAGAAAAATAAATTAAGGTGTGAAGGCCCCAGAGGTAAGGGCATATATATATATATATATATAAAAAAAAAAGAAATGTAGGGTAGCTTGGTGCAGGTGGGACCTATGTAGGAACTACACCACCACATGTTTCTTTGGATGAGTTTACACCACCACACGTTATTTCCCACTCCAATATTAGTTTGGACCAGGACACAGAAAAAAGTTAGTAGAACTCTTGCTTATATATATCCTAATTCCAGAGTTTGTGTCCAGCCAACAAAAAGAAATTATATGGGATGAACCAGGTTCAGAAGAAGCCAAAGAAAGCAACACACGCATATACTTCAAAAACACCTTGAAAAAATACTATAACATACATAAGTATACAGATTAATAATTAATAAAGTTCAGAATGGATACCAAGCCTTGTTCCAAAGAAGATATGGGAGTTGGCAGCCTCAAATCCATAGCTAGGCCTGGCAACGCCAGAGCAAGACAACTAGCTAAAGTTTGCTTGATCTCAGATGACCGGCCATCACTCAGGACTTGCTTGCTAGGGTACTCCCTTCCATTAACCATTGAAAACTCTTCATAGGCACTTACATCCCTTCCATATATGTATGCCAAAGAGGATGATGTAACCCAGCCAAATAGTGCCATGTACATGGTCGCAAATGATGATAACTATAACATAAAAATATAGTTATATTAGAACATAACATTGTCACTTCAAGTAATCCAACAGATTGTGTTTCATGAGACAGCATTTACTAGCCTACCAAGTAAGCAAGGTGGAGGGAAGTGAGTGGTCCTATATCTGGAGAAGTGAAGTGAAGGTAGAGCAGTCATTTAAAAGAAAAAATCACAATAGTTGTTCAAAAGCAAAAGAAAGTGACAAATCAACCATGAGGGAGGGTGAGGGACAACGAAGGTGGCAACCATACACTTCCTCCAGGAGAAATGTGGTAGTTTGAGAGGTATTTATTTCATTGGTCATTGAGACAAACATAAACACGGAAACACCATAAGAACAAAAACATCACCCTTCACTTCTTTGCACGTATATTTATTTCTCATACTTCATTTCCAGGTAATTCAAGCATTGAAGGAGGGAAAATCAAGGTGACACCAAGAAGGCATCAAGCCATTAGGAGACAGCCCAATTTCCAGCAAAGAGATTTAAGCTGCCAAATGCAAATAAGCTTGTTGATTCCTTAGTTAAAAATGACATCAAGGCGTGACAGACTTACATCCAGGCTGAAGCCCTCCGGCACTTTGTCGTACCAGGAGTCATAATACATTTTGTCATGTAAGTCAAAATGCGCAAACCCAGGTGGCTGTTCTGACCTAATCAGCTCTTCTTCGTGCACACTGTCCTCAGAATCTTGACTATCAGCAACGTGTGTATGGGACAAAATTTTAATACCAGCTTCCATTACTTTTGTGTTGTGTTCGAGAGAAAGAGATAACAGGGGAGTTCAGTAAAATACACAACTTTTAAAACCAGAAAACTAACAAAATGAAGAAAAAGTAATTACCAGCATTTGAGGCATCAGATTCACAAGAAGCAACAGCTTCTGCTGCCTGACTCAGTGCAGCTGCACAGGCTTCTGCTGATGCAAACCGTGCAGAAACTTCATCATCTTCCATATTCCAATTTGGATGAGCTATGATCATCCTTCAGCCCTTTCCCCATCTGTTTCTCACTACATATATTTCTATTTTCCTCATTGCCGATATTTCCCTCATCGGCCCAGGAAACTTTACGAACTGATTTCTTACCACCTGAACACTTTAAAGACGATTTTAACTTGTTTCCAATGGATTGAGTTATTTCTTCGACGCCAACTTCTCTTTTGGATTCTATAGGAGCAGTGCCACAAGCACTTAGGCCAGGGCCCAAAGAGGAAGAAATGTTTTCTGATATGGCTGACAAGGTTGTACCACTGACTTCCCCTTTTGGTTCATCCAATTGAGGAAGAGAACCATTCAACATCTGGAAGGGATCAGGGGATGTCTTCGAGGGGTTAGATTCATCCCCCATACCCTTACTATTTGCCTCCCCTTCTTTTGATTCTCTAAACTTAGTTCCGGAATCATCAACTAAAGGGGAACAAGAGCTTTTAAGATTGTTAAATGGATCCCCTATGGTTACAACACTGGTAAAGTCCATCTCATTTGCCACTTTTGGACCCTTCTTCGGTTTGGGAGGTCCAGTTTTAGACCCTGCAATATGAGATGCAAATTAATTCCATCAAATAGCCAGAGTAAGCCGCAAGAAACCCATGACAGAAATTAACATGTGGTAGAAGATAGGAAAAGAACCAACAACACACACAGTTTGCAGGATAAGAATAGTTTTTCTTTTTAGGGGCTGCTGGAGCAGCGACTAGGGGTGGGAACCAACACAACATATAGCAGTGAATAAATTAATAATGAACTGAAATGAATTGTTTTGAATTACAGACACCTTCATCATGTTGTGTTTTAGACCCTGCAATATGATATGCAAATTTGTCCCATCATATACCCAGAGTAAAACTGTGACAAACCAATACAGGAAAAGAAGAGCTTCTTTTTAGGGGCTAGGGAGCTACAAGAGGAGGTGGTAACCAACAGAACATATAGAGGAGTAGATAAGTTAACAATTAATTGAAAAATAAACTGTTTTGAATTACAGATACCTTCATCATGTTGTTTAAGACGAGAAGACTTGACTTTTAAGCTACGATCCTTGGGGACATAGCCTTCAATTGCATTTGACGGACCAACCCAACTCTCCTTTGACAACTCCCCAACAGCCTTTGTATCCTCTATCTCTTGAATCTTCAAATCAGAGAGCCCTAAATCCCCCTCCTTCCCAAGAACTGATTCATCGGAACTAGAATCACCAAACAAATCCAGAACCTCATTAATCTTTAAAGGGTTTGTGACCAAGCATCTCTCTGGTTGCAAGCTCCCAGCAAATGCGCGGCTATTGATGAGGCAACCGGAAGAACAGTACATGTAGGTTTCTTGTAGGTCATAGACCTTGTGCTCCCTAAGAGAAATGCGATACCGGCCCTTCATAGGCTGTTCCAATGGTAGATGGTTGTTGCAGAGGGGGTAGCCACAGAGTTCAGAGATAGACCGCTCAATCACTACATCATTGTAGTCACTTTGAGACATCAGTGACCCAGCAGCACAGAGTTGCCTCTCACTGCAGACACCATCGAAGAGGAAAAGCTGCAGCTTGTGGACTGCTTCATTTACAGAAAGTATTTTTTCTTTCGCCATTGAAAATTTATGCCTAGCAACTTCAGTTTTGATATGAAACAAGGACTTATGGATTTAACAGAATGTTCAGAACTCTGTTTCACAATCCCTTATTTTTCTTCCTGATGCATTCAGCAGACAAAAACTCCAGTGTTATTTCTGATTTTTACCTATTTTTAAAAATCAATAGCTTCAGACATCCATTAGATAATTCATCAAACATTTTTTTGAGCTTGTGAAGTTAACCTGATCAATGCCGTCAGTAGGTACAAGTGTACTCTTTCTGGCTGCAGACCTTGTTTTCATTTCAAAACTATCAATACAAGACAAGACAACAAAAAAGAGTAAGTGAAACTTGGGAGAAAACACATAAAAATAAATAATGCTTTTTTATGGTAGAGTTTTCAATCTCAAAGAATTCAAGCTCAGTGATCAGCATGCCACTAAACTAGAATCAAGTATATGATTAGAATCTATGAACATTAGTATGCTATCAAACAAATTTTAATCAAAAAGCAGGAACTGGTATGGAAGCTATTATCTTATGCTTATATGCCATTCAAGTTAGCTTTCCCAGAGGATAACGGGTTTCTCACAGGGAGGGAACATGGAGATAACATCTATAGACCCAAAAGTCTTGACATACTAAAAACATCAATTTGAATGAACATAAATACACTGTTTCAGAAACCATAAAACATCAGAAATACTCATAAAAATTAAAGATTATAAGTTACTGATTTCAACTTTCTTTTTGAAAAGAATAGAAATAGCAAAACCAACCAACAACAACAATAAAAAAGTCACTCACATTGTGGCCAGAATGAACAAGTCTAAACATGCAACATAACTTCCACAGAAAGGATTTCCCATATGCAGGGGATGATCCTACATGAAAAAAGGAGGAAAATAATATATTATTTGACTAGTGCTCAGAGGAGCAAAAAATGACAAAACGGACTGGCAAGTCAGAAGTTAAGGAAAGGGCAAAGTGAGGATGGATTACAGGAGAGTGATAAAAAGAGGACCCTTCCTCAAGAACAGAAAAGAAGAAAATGAAAAAAGAGGCAGCCATATTAGTTGAATAAGAAAAGACAGGAATAAGGTAGTGAAGGAAAGAAAAAGAGGTCCTTGTTGAATACTTAAGGTCACAGAAGAAAATGATCTATCCATCAAATAAGTAAATACAATGGTTCAGGTAGAAACGAACTAGTCCACAAGCTAGGTTTTATTAATGCTCACATTCATGGGCTTTGACTATGTGAAATTGCGAGCAATAAAACAAACATAAACCCAGTGGTTTAAGTGATAAGAAAGCCTATCTAGGTGGTTTTCTTCTTCTTCTTCTTCTTTTCTTTTTTTTTTTTTTTTTTGTTTTTTAGTTTTTTTTTACAACCAAAATTTGGCCACAAAGAAAGCAAGTTGGTGTGTCCCCGTTATCTGAGCATATCAGAGTCATTCTAAAACAGACAATATCAATCGCCCATGAATCATTCTCAGCCCCAAATGGAATCCAAGTCCTCTGAGCATGCACGTAGAATACGTGCAAATGTGAAACTCTCGGGTTTCACTTGGGCAGCAGTCATATGTCTGAAGAGAGAGAACGCATGGTCGAATTTGTAGGTACTAAGCATAAGCTCTGATTGTGGAATCCCACACCCATACACCTCTACTAGGAATTCTGTTGAACACATTGCGAGCAGTATCGAGGTCTTTATTACGAGCATAAAATTGATGAGTTAAGTTGTAAATTTTCTTTTTATTAACAATCAAACATAGAGTACTCAAAGAGTGACTACGAAAGAAAGTCGTGACTTGCCACACACTAAAAACAGAAGAAATGCATTAAACAGGACACTGGAAAAAACGAAACTGACAGAATCATCTACAAAACAGAGGCTTAACGTAGACTCAAAAATACTTTCAGATTCAACATGTAAAAAAAATAGAATAACACCCTAGGGGAAAATTAACAGAGAAAGAGGATAATGGGGATTGAATACCTTGAATGGAAATTCCTGACTGGGATTGAAGAATCCACTGTTGGGTTAATGAAATAGACTCACCTCCAAAATATCAAAGCAGAAATAGGGAAGGTTGCAGGCGAAAAGGACTGAATAAATATAACTCAACAGCAATTGTGAAGATCGAGAGAGATCGAGAGAGATCGAGAGAAGGGGGAACCTGAGAGTATGTTCGGTTGCAGAGGTTGAGAGCCTGATCCACACAGGGAGAGAGAAAGCGAGAACCAGAGCGCAATCTAGAGAAGGACGGAAGACGCTGAGAGTGATCCGAGCGAGAAAGAGGAAGGAGAAGTCGAGCGACCAGGCTCGAGAGTTGAAAGCCACTCCTGAGGCTTTTCGTTATTTAGGTTTTTTTTTGCCACGTCTCCGGGCTTATTTCGGTTTTCTTTTAGAGTTTTCGGCTTTTAGCTTTTAGGTCGGTTAATTAAGTTTCAATTTTATCTTTTGTAGAAAGATAACATTCACCCCCAACAAAAAAAAAAAAAAGATTCATAACATACCTATTTGAAAAATGAAAAGATATTTTCTTTTAACTGCAAAAATATACCATGAAAGATGCAACCAAACATTTTAATTTAAGAAAATTCATTTTGCATCAAAATATTTGTATACCCCTTGCACAATCAAAGCAATCCACATAATCCGTATTGCAAGGAAAAAGGTAGAGGATCTGGACTCATTAACAAACAAAATCGATGTTATTTCATGGGCTTAATCTGATCCTCTCCTTGCCAACAAGGATACCTTGCAATTGGGTTTTCCATACCTTTGAGGGTTTTTCTTGCGGTTTTGGATCGCCTCTATCCCCGTCCGTTGTTGATCGGTGGTCATGGGTTGCTTGCAGACATACAATCACATATTATGAAATTCCAAAGGACTCATGGGGAACCTTATCCAAGGCCTAGTCATAACATTATTGAATAACTTGCTTTTTTTCAGATTTTTGTTGATGGATCTTGGGATAGTACTTCAAACAAATACGATAGATGGTGCATCATGTGGGATTATAATGGTGGCTTTGTAGCGGCTCAAAGCAAATGTGGACATAGTGCTCTCACTTTGGAGCAAACTTGAAACACCATTAGAGATGTGTATTCTTTCGGGCTCTACTTTAGGAGCGTTGATCTGCATATTCACTCCAATCGCCTCAATGTCATTTAGTGCTCTCCATGGTTTCCAATCTTCTTTAGATTAGATGTGTCTCAGTTTAGTTGTAGATATTTTGAAGCGTTGTTCTTTCTTTACTAGGGTTTCTTTTAATTATATTCATAAAGTTGGTAATAGCTTTGTTGATTTCCTTGCAAAGGGTGCTTGCAAGTTATCCCTCGATAGATCCTGGTGGGGTATACCACCTTTGTTCATTGTGGATTCTTCTCGATTGTATAGGTCCTGTGAGCTAAACTCTTTCATATAATATATTTGTCGCTTGTTTGTTCTGGTAAAAAAAAATAATAAATCACACCAATATTTGTAAACAATTATATTTACACCCATATATTTTATTCTATTACATTTACGGTATTTTATGTTTTGAATTATATGACAACCATACTGATATTAATTCTATTTCAATATGTCATCTTTGCCAACTAGAATATGAATTGAATTTTCGATGCCTTATTTTGCTCTCCTGAATTCTGTCCTTTGTGAATTTATCTAGTTGAGTTCAAAAGTGGCAACACTCAGAATTGGATTGATTTATTAAAGTCAAATTTGCATATTATCATGACACATTGATTGATCGCATCTTTGCAGTGGTAATTTGGAAAACTAGGAATCAGTTTTGTGCTTGGTGGGATGATGCCTCCTCCATCAACAACTCTCATGGGAGCAAACAATACTTTTCGAAAGAGTGTATTCTTTGGTTTATTTTCAATAAAAATTTTATATTCATATCCCCCAACAAAAAAAGAAGAAGCTTGTATTATATTTTCAAATTTTATAATATTATCATTCTTTATTTAAAAACCCAGGACAAAGGAAAATGTAATTTATCTTTTATCGTATTAAATTAATTATAATCATATCTTTTACCTTACAAACAAAAAGTATTTTCCTAAAAAAACTCAAGTCACCATAAGAAGTGACTAGTTTATGCATGTTTTTTTTTTTTTTTTACACCTATATTAAAACTTAGGGTTCTTAACAAGGTCATATCTATTTCATATTAAAAACTACAGTCTCTACTCTCAAGGGGACTTTTGTAATAGTAATAAATTCCAAGGAGTGTGGACATAATTATTTACAAACATGAGATGTAAATATAATTTATGCCATAGGTTTCGGTAGAAACCCACATGTATTAATGCAACTAACAATTTCCTATGCCAAGGGAACATTCAATCCCTAGCCGAGTTAAATCTAATTATAGAGCAAAAATGGTACTAAAACTAATAATCAAAGGAGAAGTTTCTCAATCTAGCATTCTAATGTGGGAATTAATATACCCAAGGTCTGTTATTCTTATTAATCTTACCTTATATGAATGAACCATTATTCTCCATTTTCTTCCCAGTTAAAATCTTTTGCAGCGCATTTAAACTAGCAGACATTCAGTGGCAGGGTACCAGACAATGCCACATTTATCTCACAATAGTTCATTGTGAAACAAAATCGAATCTATCGGGTTCATCAATCCAACCAAAACTTTACAGGGCTTTGGATTTGCATATTTTTTATTTCCAAAATCTCTCTTGTTTCTTCTTTGATTTCTTCCATTCCTTCATTCATTCTTTCTTACAAAAAACAATTCTTTTATTCCGATCAGTTTTCTGACTTATTTTGGATCGCATTTGCCTTCAAAACTTCTTGTGATCATCGAAACAAAGAACCTAATCCAAGGTTAGATCAAATCAAGTGTTGAAGGTGAGAGAAAAAGAGAAGTAGAATAATGTGAATGAATACAAATTCTAAATATAGAAACACAGAAGTATGAAATGAAAAAGAAGAGGAAGCAGTATGGAGTATGCAAAACACATGACTGAAAGAGGTGTTATAATGAAATTGGGGAGCTAGTTTGAGATTGTGAAACTAATGATTTGCACAGTGGGGTTTAGATTGTTTTATTGGCATGAATGCATTCTTCAATGGAATGGAGTAATGGGTTCACGATGAAATAATCTTATATATAAGTTTATTTAGAATGATGAACACTTCCACACAAAAAAAAAATGAATGATGAACAAGAATTGTTAATTTAAACCTTATCGCCAGTGTCAGTTCTACCGACGGCATTACACGCATTAAAGCCTCCATTTACCATGGGTTTTTCAAATAATTCAGTTTTTCAACTAAAGCGGTCTCATTAGGTTTCATTTCAATCCATCATCGATCTAGCTGTGGATTAGATGATGAACCTATTGAGATTTCACTAGACGAAATGATTTCTACGACTTTTTTTCAAACACATATAAGCATTGGAAAAACCACGGATTATACTAAAAGTCAAGAAACTAAATGAGAGAGAAGAGAAACCTGAGCAAGAACAACACTTAGTACTAGATAAGAGGGACAAGCCAAGCAAACATGAGGATTCCCGCTACTAGATACAACGATACCGGACGGCAACGACGATGGGGACTTCCTGAAGAAGAGGGTTTGTGAGTCAATGGTGAGTGCAGCATAGTGGTTTGGTTTGATCAATAAACCCAGATTAATTTGATTAAGATTAAATCTGGACCATTTAATTGAGTGTTCACTTATCGATCCAGATTGAAAAATTCAACAGGACAATCAGCCATGCAAGCGCTATGAGACTTCAAGGAGTCCTGCAAGGAGCATTTCACAAGCATTTAGAGACTTTTCAAAATATCCCCTAAGATTTTATGTCGACGTATATAAGTGGGATAGTAAGAACCTGAGCACCCAAGTATTTTTTCCAGAAAATTGAAGATATGTATAGCATCCACAAGTCCTTTCTGGAAATTGTACGAACGTCACATAGCAGGATCCTGTCTCCAAGATCGGATTGAGTTGGTGTCTCTGTCTCATTTCATGGGCCCAGAGAAAGCGAATTCTTCATCAGTTGTCAACACAGCGAGAGTAGAGATACTCAAAATTTCGGGTCCTGGCTCAGTGCTGAATTAAATGGGCAGCATTAAGATGCTTATGGTCCAGATCAATTCTGGTGGTCAAACACCGTTTTGTTCGACCACTTCAGATCTGGATTGTAGGCAGCTCAGTGCTAAGCATTATTAATTGGACAATGCTAAATGTAGAAATTTCACCTAGAGCTCCACTTCATGTGCTGCCCAATTCTGTGCTGTGAATGGTCTCGATCAAGATTTCGACCTTAACCGCGAATGATATCGATTTCGACCCTAACTAAATGTGGTATGTATTTGCATATATGCATATCTGTTGCATGCATGTGCAAAGAAACTACTGTTACACTAACTAATGTAGTAATGTGAGATGATGATTCAATTCGCTACAACTAAACAAAAACGACGACTAGCTAAGTTAATCCGTCTGAGTCCTCCTTGCTTGATCCCTTCTCTTCCCAACCACTCTCAGCCGAAGCTGTAACATAGCAGTGGCCGCCAAGAAATCCAGCGACTGCAATGGATTCAGCACTTCCAATACACCTTTCAAGGCCTTCAACCGGACGCAATCGGCCATTTTCATGACCTTTTCCAACCCAGCCAACAACGAGCTCAGAGTAGCATCGACATACTTATCCAACTCACCCTCTACCTCACCGTTGATGAACTGAGTTGCAAACCGTGACAGATCCACCATTGGCCTGTTGGCAATGCTCACCTGCTGCCTCTCCATCTCTCTATCCACCCTGTCTTCTTCTATTCTGATTCGAACCAGAAGCTTCTGGATCTTCTCCAACTGTTCTTCGGTCATGTCGACTAGACTTGCACCGGGGACGACACCGGTCGTCGTCTGGCGTAATGTGGTTATGAGACGGAAAAGCATAGAAGGTTTCCAATCGGTCATCCAATGATAAGCGTTTTCGAGAGAGCTGAACCATATGGGACAGAAGAAACCCAGAACGTCGTCTTTGGCAGCTGCCCATTTGACAGTGTAGTATTGTTTATAGTGTGTCACCACTTTAGAGACCAGAGCTCGGTGGAGCTGGTCATTGCAAGAAGGGTCCCTGGGTACTGAGAGGAGTTCTTTGAGATTGGCTTCATGTTGGTTCACCCAGTGCTCATAGAACTCTGAGAAACCATGTTGCACTTGGCTCTTCATCGTCTCTGCTGCTGCGGGAGAAGGGTTGGGCTTGGGTATGTTTTTAGGGGAGGCTCAAAGGGTAGCCCAGGTACGTGGAGCATTGCATTTCAGCCACGCTGCAAGGTGGTGATGAGTTCCGGAAGTGCCTTGGCTTTTGCATGACTCACACGATTCACTCACTAGCCTCGTCAGCCAGCCTTGTGCGTTCAAAGTCCAACATGTCTCAACTGATCACAAAAAGAGAGATGCGGTGGCCTTAGATGACTCTCCCCGAGGGGTTGCTGACTACTGTAGAGCCAGCCACCTTCTTCCTCCTATGTGGCCCAACTATACTTTGCTTCACAGATGGACTTCATATTACAGCACGTGGCTTACATGCATTTCTTCTGAATGGTTCTACTGTGTAACCATTGAAAGTTGCCTACCGTGATCGATTCCTCACATATATATTTTCAATTTTAATAAAAGGATGGAATTTATAGATCTACTGATCACTGAACCCTGTTTCTTAAAGACCCCAGGACATGATCTGGTGTGATGAACAACAAAATGGCAGTTGATTTTGGACAGGAAAAAAAAATCAAAATCCGCGTGTGATTCCACTCAGAGATTTCAAAAGTGCTAGAAGACTCTGCAACTGTAACGTATATGGAGAAGTCCGAGAAGGCCAGGCATCGCATGTAAGGTTGTTCTATCTATCTGATATGAGCTAACATAGCGACCCACGTGTTGAACACGAGATTGAAACTCTGAAGATGACAAGCTGAGAACTGCAAAACTAAGCATGTATGCTTATGCATGCATGCAGTCTGCAGATTGAGTAACCCATTAACCAGAGACGCAGAGCCACACCCATTATATAACATCTCAAGCCTCATTGCCGGGCGGCTGCAGGTTTTATTGTTGGTCTGGTTCTACTCTTCCTTGAGGTTTTCCCTTTCAAACAAGAAGCTCCTTCGTTTTCCATGGTTAATTTCTTTATACGGTGCATCACACCTGAATGATTAATTAATGAGAATCTGATTCTTTACAGAGGCTAGCTTGTCTGGTTTCCAAACAAAACAAGATCCATATCCTAAAATCACCATCGACATTCGAAAATACATGCATCCTGCTCAACTGATTTTATGTTCAGTAAAAAAGTAAAAGATGCTGTTAGCAATTGCCAATGCAGCCTCAAAAACTAAAACACTTCATATTTATTAATTTACATTATTAATTATATATATGTACATGCATGCATACATGCTAATAACTATATTATAAATAATTATTATCACAATAATAGTAATAATATATATGTATATAATATATATAGGAATGAAAGAAAGAAGATTCATGTAGCTTAGTTACTCTGCAGAGCAAGAGGCGGTTCTGCAGTGACGCTCCTTGGATTCCCTTCTCTTGCCCCAGTCGTGAAGGGAGAGATGAAGCTTCCTTGTTGCCACCAGAAGATCGACGGCTTGCAATGGTGTTAAGATGTTGATCAGCTCCTTCATGGTTCGCAGCCTCAACCGATCGGCTTCTTCCAAGATGCCTGCCAAGCCAAGAGCGTGTTTGTCGAGAACCCGGTCCACCCGCTCACTATTGTCTCCGACCCGGTTCGGCTCCAAGGCCATTAGAGCCAGTGGCTGGTCCGCTATGTCTTCTTGTAGACTTGCCATCTTGGAGGACAACTTGTCTTCCTCCCTGATGGTATTGCAATGGAGTTCATTAACCAGGTTGAGTTGACGCGCTGATAACTCGGCAAGGTTACCCCTTCTAACCCCTCTGAGGAACTCACCGAGTTGGGACTCGAGTTCGGAGCCACAGAGGGCGTAAAGGAATCGGATGGAGAGGGTTGGCCTGCAACCACCGATCCAGAGGAAGGAATTCTCGAAAGGGGTGCACCATGCTGGGCAGAAGAACGATGGTGCATGGTCTCGGGCCAGAAGGGTTCGCTTCTCTGTGTAATCTTTGAAGTGTTGGATGCTCTTCTCTACTACCATTCGAAGCTTTTCTTCATCCCTCGGATTTTGGTTTAGGGTTTGAAGGAGCTCTTGCAGGTCTACTTCTTGTTGCACAACCCAGTTGGAGAAACAGCTACGACATCGATCTTCCTCTGGTATTTCCATCACAATAGTCGTTTTTCTCTTCTTTTCTGAACTGGGTTGCATGTGAACAACACTGAACACTGAACACGAAAAAGAGTTAAGTGGATTGCATGTTCTGGGGATGGTAAGTGAGCAAAAAACGGAGGCTGGAAATGTATATATACATATAGAGGTGAACCTAGGTTCAGTGTGGGCTTTAACATCGATCAAAAGAATTTTGTCTGTTTCAGTCAGGAATCCTCACCTGTTGAGATTGCACTCAGAAGGATTGACTTGCATGAATGAATTTCATGGAACGAGTGTGAGAGACAAATTAAAGAATGAGACGAGGACAAGGAACTGTGCAAAAGACTGGCAGATTTGAGGATCTTTTACCCAAGAGAGAGAGAGAGAAAGGGAGAGAGGAAGATGAAAGCAGTGTGCGATGCATAAATGGAGATAAACGACAATATCACAAGAGTGTGGGGGTGAGTGCATGCGTTCTGATATTCTTAAATGGTTAGCTGTTTTTAGGGTTAGGGAAAGTTCCAAGCTTGCATGGTGACGGCGTACGTGGCGGAGACATTGGGCCACTACGCGTCATGAAAAGTTAACAGTTTAACGACAGGAGGGGAGGCCACCAGTGGAAAAGAGTGACGGCGTTTTGGACCAAGTGAGTGCTGCATGCGTCGTTTTGTTTTGCTGAGCTTTGATGAGTTCCTTTGGTTTGGTGCCATCGATTCATCAGAGGATTTCGAGGAACGTGTTTTTTCTGTCATGTTCAATGTATATGATTCTCGTCAGAGAAAGTGTTTCTTTCTCTATTTTCAGTAGAATTGTCAGAGATTCTTCAGTGCATATGATGAGGCTCTTGTGAGGAATTCTAGGCAACCACCAAATCCAGCGGTAATTAATAAGTTAGTATTGAATCTGATGCAATAGATAGAAACAAAGGCGGATTGGGAGTACAATGGATTTCTTCAATAGAACTCAACTGGAAATGCATTTGAAGCATCGTTACAAAGGAAAAGGAGAAAATTAAGGATGAACACCTCATAAAAAATGGTACTGGATACTAACAATCCATCATTAGAATGTCCTGGTTTTGCGTTGGACAAGAAATCCCCATCAGAGTACTAATTCGAACAGCAATAGCAACAGCACTTGGGTATAAACTTGGGTAAAAACTCAGTTTTGCAGATTTGTATTGCAACTGATTCCGAGAAAACAGTAAAAATAGGAAAACCTCTACGCCACAATTTGTTCATTAACAAAGCAATATCTGGATTCATGCCCCACAATGCCACAATAGTAACAGAATTGAGGCCTTTTTGCAAACTGTAGATCAATTAGTATTTTTCTCCTTCTTCATTGCTAACTCCAAAGCCAAGTCTGAAGGGTTACCTTACATTTCAATCTATTTTAATTTGCATTGATTTCCCCAAATCTTTAAGTCAATTTGACATTTTTATTTCCTTAACAGGACCCATTTTGCTCCCAGTTTGGCTTGTTCAGAACATGCATCAAAATCTCAAAACGGTCAAAATGAATTCTTTCAAAAGAAATATTCAGTTTGCATTCTTTCAGGATGATGAGATTATCCTTTTATCTGCCAGGGTCCTCCCTTTGTCACCAAAGTTTTTTCTTCATCAGTTTGTTCTTCAATGAGGAAAAGATGATCAATTACTTGGTTTACCTCGAGGTCATGAGAAATTTTCCAGGCATAGCTAGACCAGTGATTTTGCAATCGTAGTAGCAGAGATATTTTTGGCTGTGAATAGCTTTCACACAACCACTTTGGTTCAATCAATTGTACCCCTGATTCTTGATGAGTTTTCCTGAGACGATGGTACTAGCACAAGATTTGGCATTAAAGCATCTTCAAAATCCAATGGTTGAAAAACTTCCATACTTGAGATTTGTTAAAACCAGAGAATCAAAATTCAGCAAGAAGACAAAAACTAGTTGATGTAGTTGAGAATAATAAAAATGTCCTCATATCCTTTTTTAAGCATTTTCAACCACCATCTGGTGGTGGTGGAGCCATGAAACCAAGAGCCATCAAGTATAAAGCAGAAAGGGACGAAAGCTACTTTAAAGAAGAAGTCTAAGGAAAGTTATTTTGTTTTGAGGGGAAAAAAAAGGGAAAAGGATTAGCCGGAATCTTTGGGTCTATAACCCTCCCGAGAGGATTTTGAACTCACACTGTGATTCGAGTTATTCTGAGAGACCAAGATTTGGTCAAGCGATTCATAATTTCAGTGCTTGTTGACGGAGATGTAAGAAGTGGTGAACTTTCAATCAGAAGAGAAGAGAAAAGGAAGAAAAAGCCGTTCCCAACAGGGGCTCCTTTGGTTTTTTTTTTTTTTTTTTTTGTAAAACAGCACTTCATTCGTATAACTAAAAGAAGTACAAACATAATTGCATAAGAACACAAGGTTCGAAACAAACCAAGGTGTTGTACATATAATAGACAGGGTCAACCAGGGTAAAGGTTGGGTCAAGCCCAAAATAGATCACGTCCACAAAACCCTTAGAACAGAAACACCAATAAAGCACCCACACCCAGGCATATAGGGGATGGTTTGAGGACTGGTTAGTTGTGGTTTAGTATAAGGTTGATTCTGGTTATTTACTTGCTGGGGAGGGTTGGTAACTGGGTTGCTGTTAAAAAAAAATTTGAAATGATAGATAGAAGTTGGAGGATTCTTTGGGAAATATTTGATTGTGGTTGAATTTTGTTTGTTAATAAAATCCGGGTTTCGGAGGATGTTAACTAATGTGGGTGTAATTATTAAATTCCATAGGTGGCTGGATGTGCTTGTTGGAAAAGTAAAATTTGTTATGGAAAGTTTTAGAAACCAAATTTTTTTTTTCTTTTCAAATCTTTTGTTGAACCAAAATACCCTTCCTTCAAATCAATCTATCCCTCCCCTAATGAATGCGTCCTTAAAAGTAAAATGCCAGCAAACATAAGACACACTTTTTCCAACAAAATGAACTCACACCCCATTGAAAAACCAGCGGTTTTGAGAAGAAGGCTGTCTCGATGTCGGTCACCTTCTTTCGTCACAATCAATGAGCTATTTGTTTTCCACCTTTACTGGTGTAGTGCTTCGACTTCTAATGGTGTGATTTACTTTTATTATTCAATACTCTCACTTTATCTATATCCAAGTAGTTCTTCTTCTACTCTTTTCCTCTTATTTTTTAATTACTCAGAATAGGATTTTTAGAAAGATGGAACCTATCAAAGAAGACATTTTCTTGGCGGATGAGAACATACAAAAATAGAACTAGAGGGACTTGGATTTAACTCTGATAGGTCATATTCTTGTAGGAAAACCATATAGGCGTCAAGTTGTTGAAAAGCTCTTGTGAAGGCTTGGAATATTCCTCTTATGTCTTGCATACTTACTTCAAATGGAAAACGACTATTCCAGGCCTTCACAAGAGCTTTTCAACAGCTTGACGCCCATATGGTTTCCCTACCAGAATATGACCTAACAAAGTTAAATCCAAGTCCCTCTGGTTTTATTTTTCTATGTTCTCATCCGCTAAGAAAACCGGACTTTGCTTCACTCCTACGCATTAAATGCGCAAGACCGTCATGCAAAGCAACTCGAGCCATCAGATTGAAATCTCAACTTGAATTTTGGATCCGACGGTTTGAAATTCCGCTTGATGCTCATGCACATGACTGAAGCAATTTCATAGGAAAACCTCCTCATTGACAGGCTCTATCTTTCTAAAAATCCTGTTCTGAATGATTTAAAAATAAGAGGAAAAGAGTAGAAGAAAAACTACTTGGAAACCAATAAAAGTGGGATTTCAAAATAATAAAAGTTAATCACACCATTGGAGGTGGAAAAGCACCACACCAAAAAAGCTGGAGAATAAGATAACTCACCAACAGTGAGGAAAGAAGGTGAACCAACACCAGAGACTGCCTTCTTCTCAAAGCCGATGGTTTCTCAGTGGGGTATGTATTCGTTTCGTTTGAAAACGTGTCTTAAGCTTAGTGGTGTTTTATTTTGAAATGATGTATTCATTCGGGGAGGGAAAGCTCCGTTTTGAAAAAAGTATTTTGCTCCAACAAAAGATTTGCCATAACTTAATTGAGTTTTAATTTTTATATAATAGTATGATATGATATCCAAGTACAGTATGATAATATAATATGATAATAACTTATTTCACTTGTTGATACTTTTTATAGAGGATCCTAATATATACTTATTCTAAAAGATGTTATTTTCATAATCGCAATGGAGCAGACCCACCCATGATACTCTTGAAATTATTGAAATTTAGAAAATTATATGTTAATATAAAAAATTTTCTCCAGAAATATCCTGAAGGAAATGAATGGATTATATACAACAATAATTCTCAACCTAGAAGAAATATGTGGGGGGAAATCTTTTGACCATACATATGATATGAGTCATCTGGCCCTACTAATTTAATCATTCATTCCATCCAAACATGAATTTAGAATCGCCAAATTATATTCTTTTCTTGTAAATTATTGATCAAATAATTGAACTATTATCAAACTGCACAAGTCAGTATTAATTGCTGACCTAAGAAAAAGTCAAAGAGGGTACTCATCAAGGTCTCTTCAAAGCCTAAATCAAATGAACAAAGAAAGGAACTAATTGACCTTAGATCAGAATCTTCCACAGAAAGCCTTTCTCATGGTGTGGTTTCCAGCAATTTTGCCTTTTGATTCTGTTTTGATTGGGTCTTGATATATTTCTCTTTAAATAGAATGAGAGATAACGTCCGCTCCCATTACTTAGCACAGAGTGGTGGAGGAAAGCCCAAGAAAAGCTTCCCCAGATTTTTGCTATTTTTAGTCCTTTCTCAACCTCATCTCTCACCCTCTCCATTGATGCAAAAGGGAACTTAACTCTCTCCGTTCTTCTGTTTCTACTCTGTTTATATGATAACCAAGTATGGGACCTTCATGGATAACACAGAAAACCTGTCTGTTACCTCTCTCTTTATCTAGAAATCTTCTCTGCAAACCAAAAGAGGCTCATTAAGCCTGCCTTCGGGCAAGGTTTAGTTCACCTCTGTTAGTCTTCTGCCATCGTGGTCCCTGGTATGGTCACCATTTTTCAGATTTCTCCAAGCATGCAGGGACATGTGTTTGTACATGTTTTCAGATAGTTCAAGCCGATTCTCCCTAGCCCTGTGAGGCTTTGTCAATGGATAAGAAAGGAAACATCTTGATGCAGAGATACGAGATTGGGCGATTGCTTGGGCAGGGGACGTTCGCCAAGGTCTACCATGGCAGGAACCTCAAAACCAGCCAAAGCGTAGCCATTAAAGTGATTGACAAAGAGAAGGTCCTCCGGGTTGGACTCATTGATCAGATCAAAAGGGAGATATCTGTGATGAGACTCGTTCGGCACCCAAATGTGGTTCAGCTCTACGAGGTCATGGCAAGCAAGACCAAGATCTATTTCGCCATGGAATATGTCAAAGGTGGAGAGCTTTTCAACAAGGTTGCAAGAGGGAGGCTCAAAGAGGACATGGCACGCAGATATTTCCAACAATTGATTGGTGCTGTCGATTTCTGCCATAGCAGAGGAGTTTTCCACCGTGATCTCAAGCCTGAAAATCTCCTCCTTGATGAGAATGGTAACCTCAAGATCTCCGATTTTGGCCTGAGCGCACTCGGTGAATCCTGCTGGAATGATGGGCTCCTCCACACCACATGTGGAACTCCGGCCTATGTTGCGCCTGAGGTCATCAACAAGAAGGGCTATGATGGTGCCAAGGCTGATACATGGTCATGTGGGGTTATTCTGTTTGTTCTACTAGCAGGGTTTCTGCCATTTCAAGATGCAAACCTGATGGAGATGTACAGGAAGATCTGCAGAGGAGAATTCAAATTCCCCAACTGGTTCTCACCAGAGGTTAAAAAGCTTCTCTCGAAAATACTAGATCCCAATCCTAATACAAGGATAACCATTGCCAAGATCAAGGAGAACTCATGGTTCAAGAAGGGATATAAACCAATCGAATACCAACCACCACAACAAGAAGAGGGCACCATAGCCAGTGATGTCCTCAAAGCGTTTGGCCCCTGCAACCCATCTGGTGATGCTGGTTCTTCTGCTGCGTCTCAGGATAAAGAAGAAGCGACAACGGATTCCATGAGACCAACTTGCATTAATGCGTTTGACATCATATCTCAATCCGTGGGGTTCGATTTATCTGGGCTTTTTGAGAAGGACAGGAATCACAAAGCAGAATCTCGGTTCACGTCTGCACAGCCGGCATCAGCAATTGTATCAAAATTGGAGGAGATTGCGAATCATGAGAGCTTTAAGATGAAGAAGGTCAAGGATGGGCTAGTGAAGTTGCAGGGGAAAAAGGAAGGGAGAAAGGGCCACCTTGCAATAGAGGCTGAAATCTTCGAGGTTACACCATCGTTACACATGGTAGAAGTGAAGAAAGCAGCAGGGGATACATATGAATACCAAAATTTCTACAACAAGGAATTGAAGCCTTCCCTCAAAGATATCGTATGGGCTTGGCAAGGAGGGGAGCAACCAGCGTGTCCACAGCAGCAGCAACCACAGCCAGCATGATAAGCCTGCGTAGGTTTATAGTGTGAGTTTGGAGATTTCACAGTAAAGAAAAGAGAACTGGGTTTTTGTTCGTCTTAACCACGGTGCCTGGTGCCTGGCGCCTGGTGTAGTATGTGATTGATATTTATTGTAACCAACAATTTTTTTTCCAATTTTTTTCTTTTAATTCTTTTCATTTTTCCTTCGCACACATTATTTTGCGTAGTCAAACTAGCAAACGATCTAATAAATGTCCAGGGATTCAGGGCAGCAGCGACATGTTAGATTTTAACCTTTGTCAGCCCTAAATCTCAACTAAACCTAATCCTCATCCAAAAGTCACTTGGTTATGGTAGCAAAGCTACATAACGAAAATGAAGAATATCCGATCACTGCAGGGTTGACAGAGTGGTCAGATTTATACATCTCAGTGAAAAGGTCATGGGTTTGATACTTGCAGACGATAAAGCTTCTTTTGAGGATGTAATCGAGGTACGCGTAAGCTAACCCCGATGAACCTCAAAGACCCCAAAAAAAAAAAGAATATCCATGCAAGACAAAATTCTTATAGTCCATTCAAAATGTTATAGAGATGGTTTCACCATGAGATGAAAAATAGAGTGTAGCCCTAATCATTAGAGACTATATATCTGGAGAAATACAGGTGAAAACCCTTGGGTTTTTTTTTTTAATGGAATAAAAAAAAAAAAAGATTAAAATGATCCTACACCAAGAAAACACCTAAATCAATGTATTGATCAGATAGTTCCTCATAAAAGTCTAAGCAGGCTTGTAGTCACTCCCTCGCCCATGTCAGGAGTTACGGCCCAAAATCAATCATTTCAAAGGATATGAAATTTTAAACATGACCCCATTGTGACTTCAAAAAATTGACAATTTAAACAAGTTCAAGCCATGAAATTTTAAACATGACCCCATTGCGACTTCAAAAAAATGACAATTTAGACAAGTTCAAGCCACGAACCTTTTATGTGAATATATGGTGATAAGTTTACAACAAACTTCTAAGTGAAATTGGACCACACACGTTGTTGGGGTGTTCAACAAATGTTTATGCTTTTCTCCCTCACTTTTGAGGCAAAATTGGATTTACTCTAAAATCTCACAAGTGTAGAGTGCTTTTTTTTTTTTTTTTTTGTGGTAACCAGTAGAGTGCTTTATTCAGTTCAATACAATTTTAACCATTCCTCTGTTTAAAGTAATCTTAAATTAGTATTTCGATTCATTTTTCATAAGGAATTTTTTTAATATCGGTTGCTCCCACGGAAACATAGTTGTCAATCATAGAACTTAGACCCTAAGCTAGGTGGCTAATCCAGTGTGAATAGTCAAAGTTCAATTATTACTTGGTCTTAAAATTATATCTCTATTTTATGAATATTGTTTAAATATACTATATGGTTTTATTTATCTCGTTGCTATTATTTTATGCTATGTAATATTGTTTTTGCTATTAATCGGTAGTTTGTGTAACCTTGTGATACTTCCTTCTCGAGGATTCTCATGACAAATAGCAAAACCCTTCACCAAGTGAAGATCTGTACCAAGCAACATGGTTGCTGATGGAATAAAACCTGGATCGTATAGATTTTGATTCATCATTTGCTTGCAGCGAAGCACGAGCCCACAATACCAACCCCTCTTATATTGCTCCACTAGTACTCAGCAGCAGCATCTGTTTCTTTACTTCTGTTGATTTAGTTACCACTGGCAAAGTTCTCCAATGAAAGACATGTCCTTTTCTTCGTTTGTAAAGGAAATTAAAAAGCGTTTGTACTGCAGTGGAATAGGAAACTAAGGTGTCTGTATTGTAGTTGAAGAGAAGACAGATTTCCTATCTTCATTTATTGTTCAAGGTGAAGGTGATCAGGGTTGGTAAGCAGATAAGTACCTCTTTTCAAGGTCCTAAGATGTACGAATAATGATTCTCAGTTCTTAATACTTTTAATTTGAATCACAACCACTAGAAATGGTAAATAATTAGGAAAACGATGAGCTTGATGGTGGTGATAGAGAGTACAGAAGAAGTGGGTATGATAATGGGGAGAGAGGGAGAAGATGAAAGAGTAAACTACCATTCAATTTTCCAGCCAGGGCAAGAGAGTGGATCCATCAGAGTATCTCAATTCCATGAGGTAGTATCCACAAGGGAACAAAGGGACCAGTTGCTAACACAGCTCCTCAGATGCTGTCATAAACTCCCTGGCCACGATTCCGCCTAAGGATATGTACTAGTCCTTCCTGCTGAAAAACTCAAAATCCAACAAGGCTTTCATTGGTACAGCACCACCAAGCTACACATTGTTCACTAGAACCTTAAGCATACATGATTGAAATTGAAAACCTTGATGCTGCTGGGTGACTACTGTGAATAACACATGAATGCCACCAGGAATCAGAAACTAAGGGGGAGGTTATTTAGGAGCCAACGAAATCTCTGAGCTCAACATGTTTTACCTGGTGCTTTTCAAATCCCACCCCACCATAACCAACATTGCATCAAATTACTCAATGGAAATGTATATCCTACTTCAGCTTTAATAATCTAAAGGATACGGAACTCTATGCCACAAATCATCTTGGTAAATGACATAGGTAAAAAGTACCTGAGAACAATCAATCATTGGACAAGGAAATAATGTTCGTGCAAGCTGTAAGAACAAAGACATCACTGGGATAAATCACCAAGGCAGTATGCCATACTAAGGCTGGAAAACAATCTTTCGAATAGTGAACTGAAAACCAAGCAGGGATTGAAGGGAGTAGGATTGCATCAGCAATAGACCTCCAAGTAGGTGTTTTGGAACACCCAACATACAAGGAAATCATGCTCTGTCAAATTGCAATCAGTCTTTAACCAAAAGCTTCACTTCAAAAGAAAATCAAGTTTTGTATATACTTATTCATCATCATTGATATTTTGGCACCATAGCTCCCAGCCCACAAGATATCAACTATCATAATGAAACTAGAACCTCCCCCCCCCCCCCCCCCCCCCCCCCCCCGCCCCGGCTGCTGCAGGGGGCCCAATTTTATTTTTTGAATGATAAAACTTTATTGAGCCTAATGGCCGAAAAACAAAGGTAAAAATACAAACATACATGCATTCCATGTATCCTAACCCAACTAAAAGAAAACAAAATCAGAAAACAAATTCACTTTATATAGCTTCAGTAACTAGGATATCGTAAATTAATGCTCCCACCATGGTGTGATGAGTTCTTTCGCAAATCAAAACAAGAAGCATTATGTCCTGGTTGCAACATTACAGATGTATGTAGTGGAAAACTAACTAACTGATGCCATATCTAGTACATAAGAAACCTGTATTGCATTAGTTCTATTTATTTGGCTGACACTAGGCCAGATTCCAGGCCCTACCTTGGCTTCTCTATGGCCAGAACATGGGGTCAAGTAAATTTATTTGGGGTAGGATTGACCAAACACCATTCAAAAACTTATGTCCTGCCTAAGCTAAGCCTGAAAAACAAAGATCAGGCCAAAAGCCCAAAGCCCTGATTAGCTACTTCCAACTAGCAATTACCTGAGAACTGTTCTCATGCAGGTGGCCCCAATATTAATCCAACTACTAAATCTAATCAGAGGCAGTTTCATATAATGACATCTCCCTGTAGGAACCCTTCAGTTTGGGAGAAAAGTAGAAGGCTCTCTGGTGTAAGGACCCACACATGTAGAATCAAAATTGAATCTTTTAAGGTTTAATTTAGCAGATGGTAGAATCGGATCCAATATAGTTCAGTCTGTGGGCCACTTGGGATTGGCAGTTCAAATTTTCCACTCGTTCAATGTATATACATCATTACAAGATAACAACATTATAAGGGTCATCACCTCATGAAGCTAAAGGTGTTAGACTTGGAGATGTCGAAGCAAAGTTTAGATGAAACACAGATACCCATGCATCTCAGTAAAGCAGTTACAACCACGAAACATAAATTTAACTCCTATAAAGAGGTCCAGTATTGGCACAGCACTAGACTTTAGCTGGAAATTTGCCAAGACAAATCTTAGAAAAGAATTTACTGAAATCTTGAATGAAGAATGACCAAAAAGTTCAATCTATAAAAAAACAAATTAACTGTTCCGAATGCCATCAAATGAGCGTAAGCCTAAGGCAGAAGATGATAGCCCTTTCAAAACTAACCCTATAAGAATATTCAGCAATAAATTTAATCAGCACTGTTGATCCACTCTTGACAGCTGAAAGTTTCACACCGAGGGATGATGTCTAAATCTTCGGACGCAAGATCAATCTATGTCATCCAATTCAAACTATAAGACTAGCAATTAAACTATGACACCCCCCCCCCCCCCCCCAAAAAAAAAAAAAAAAAAAGAGAAGAAGAAGCAGTTCTGCTGAACATCAACTTTCATGGTGAAAATAAAAACAAGGAGATATGCAGGTGTGATACAAGAAACCAATTACCATTTTTCTCATATTTGTCCTTCCATTTTAAAACATAGAGATGGAGAGGAAATTTAGAGATAGAGGAGGAAAAACGAAAACAAAACCTGAGTTGGGAAAAATAAATCCAGAATCACAATAGAGTTAGGAAGGTAGACAACAGAAAGATATCTACAAAACATTGTTAGGAAGATTTTCCTGAAACTAATATATATCATCTGTGGGCATCTGTACAATAAGCAAAGCTTCCAATTGACCGAGTCATCAGTGAAAAGTAGTCACATGTCATCAGCCGGAACAAGTAGTTGACATTTGTGGAAAAACTCAATTATTGGCCATAGAGGGAGAGACATTATAAAGAAGCTTCATTTCTTTGATGACTATTTAGAGGAGTGTTGGGCTGTTAAGAAGCATTGCATAGATAAACTCAATGTTGTATAAATGAAGATTCTAAGATGGATGAATGACAAGATAAGATAAGAAATGATCATATTAGAGCTAGTCTAAGAGTAGCTCTAATAAATGATAAGTTTCAACAAAGTCGACTGAGGTGGCATAGCCACATTCACCCAAGGCTTTTAAATGCCCAGTATGAAGAGGCGATTTAATTCAGATTAAAGGAAGTAGGAAAAACTAGAGGCTGACCAAAGATAACTTAAGAGAAATGGTGAGAAAGGATATGCATAGCTTACTCATTGTATCTAGTAATGTCTCAAACAGAGCTGATTGGAAGGCAAGTATCTATGTAGTCAACCCCATTAAGATAGGACAAAGGCATATTTGTTGTTGTTGTACAAAAGAAGTTGTAAAGGTGATCTACAACAGAACACTCGTCTCATACACCAAACTAATTAGTAATTAAAACTCCAATCCAAGCACATCTTGTTTTCACTTCACATTTCCTTATCTCTGCATAATTACAGGAACTTCGGATGGCCAAAAAAAAATATAGAAAATTTGGCAATAATATGAAAAACCATATCAAGAACTTCAGGAAAAAAAAAGAGAAGAAGGGTTTAATCCAAAAATAACGTAGAACTTAGAAACAACACTGCTCAATTTTATTACAGCAAGTTGACCCGATCCATGAATTAGAAAACCTAGCTAAGAATCGAGAGCCTTATTTACCACATTAGAAGCCTTTTCGGAGGCTTGCATCGTCTTCAGAGCGGACTTCCTCTCCAAATCTCTCCACATGTTGATTGCAGCGGTGCAGATCACTGAGAAATCAAGGGAGATTGATTAAGGAGTTGGAAAAACAAAGAACTATCAGTATTCAATGATTCAAAATCAAAAATAAAATAGCACATAATGAGAACCTCCGGCGCCTAAGAAAGAGACGAGACGAACGATCTTTGAGCCGGCCTCTTCTCCTGCCATTCTTCTTCCTTTTCTCCGGTGAGTTTCGACTCCGTAAACGACCAGCGAATTCGCGTACGAAGAGTGTAGGTTGTTTTTCTGACTACCGGACCTTCCTTGAGATAACGAGGCCGGTCGACTTCGACCGGCCGGTCCAACCGCTCCTTATTTTGTAGCGTGACTGTTTAGGAAGCGCTGGCGGTCGTATAATTGGAAGGGAAAATATAATAGAAGGTGTTCTGGAAAGGATTTCTATTTCAAATTCTTTATGGTAGAAATTTCTGCTTCATTATGATTTCACTTCATATTCACTTTAAAATAATAAAAATATATTTCTGCAAGTAAGGCAAAACCTTACAATCAAGGATCTCTTTGATCATCCCCAAGAAACGTTTGATAAAACTTGCTTATAGAAAAAGAAAACAACATCATAAGCATTTTATCACAATAACTGGAGATAGAGAAACCCATACCAGAACCCATTCAATGGTGGGAGGTTTGGGAGCCATTATTAGGAACTTTAAGGGTGAACCACCACTAGTGGCAGTGTCTGAGCCAACTCACTCCAAAGATCTACTTACTGGAGAGGCAGCAGCCCTTCGTATGGTCATGCTTTATGCATTGGGTGAAGGCTTTGATGAGTTATTTTCGAATCTCAATTGTATGCCACTCATTGGTTACATAAACAATCCATCAAGGCCCAGCACCACAAGCATTAAGCTCATTGTGTAAGACATTCAGAAGTTGAAGACATATTTTGTCTCTTGTAACTTTCTTGCCATTTTTAGGAAAGCTAATGTTGTAGCAGACATAGTCTCTGTTGGCTCTGACTGTTTGGCCACTTTGCACTACTTGTTGCAGGAGTTTTGTACCCTTGTTTCCTCGACTTTGCCGTCTGAATAAAGAAGTTGTTTACGGAAAAAAGAAGAGAAGATGAAGAATCAAATGATCATTATGTTTAGGGCTAAAAAAAGCAACAAATGGAAGGATTACCACAATATGAGAGAAATTTAACGAGATCTTATATTTAAGATGTCAAATCTCATAGATACCTATCTCTAAAACCGTTTTATGCCTTACTTTTGCTTCTAAAAACAAGCACAAGAACAAGAACTTTTGTTGCTTCTTTTCCGAACAAAATTTTTCATAAATTTCAATTTATGTTGCAAAAAACACTAGAAACAAAATAGTTTTACTAAACAATCTTCTACTGCTTTTTTTTGTTTCTTAAACAAAAAATTCCATGGGCTATAAAATGAGTCCTAAGTCTCATCCTACATGTACTTTTACCATATGTTATCCAATAGTATACCTGTATATATATGTCTTCAAAAATATGTCAGATTCATAGTTTAATTAGGGTTCGTTATTATGAATTTCAGTATAAATATACAGAAAAAAAAAAAAACAATCTCAAATTTCAATGTGGTAGCTTCATAGCCTTATGTTTATGGATTGGATTGCAATGCCTTTTTGAAGCCTCTTAAGGATTCTTGAACCACATGGAATACTTGTGGCTAACACCACTGTTATACCTTTATCAGTGACATGAGGATACCAACAACCCAGAGAGTACTTTCTATAATCCACATGTATTAAAGTTCATACCTCCGAAAAATGGGATATTGACACAGCTTATTTGGATATTTTCAGATAACTTGTCTCACTCTCACCACCACCATAGAATGTCTCTTGATTTGAACCGGTGATCACATTCTAGTTGACATAATCACGCCCTTCCAAAGCTATTGTTGTAATGGCCAAAACATCATACTTGTGGGCGTCTTGCTGGACATCGTAGTTGTGGATGTGCTTCTGTAGAGTGATGGTAGTCTCTTACCTAGAGATAATAATAAGATTCAGGAGATCTTGAATGTGAAAAACAACAATCAGTAGAGTCTCCATCTCTAAAATAGAATTCAATAGCTCCATGACATTAGATTTTTTTTTTTTTTTTTTTTGTTGGTAAAATGACATTAGATATTGGTGGAAGGGAAGTCATGAGTTAACCCAATATAGTCCTCACAGGTTTAGCTTTCCTTCCTTATCCTTTCCTACTTTTAAGCATATGGACATATGGTCATCAACCCAACAGCAAAAGCACTCATTGACATCACAAAAACCATAGTTTACCCAGAAGGCACACCATCTTGACAGGGATATTTCTTCTCAGTGTGTAAGGCTAATAATAATAGGGTTATGTGGACAATATTGTAGCATGCACAAGTCATACTCTGGAAGAAACTTTGAAAAAGTGAAAAGGAAACTTCCAAGTTCCAACTTACATTTTTCTCACGCAGATTGGGGAGTGTCTTCCGCTGATGCGATTGCTAGGCAGAAAAAGACAAGCACGGCGGAATTGAACAAACTAGAAACTCATTTGGCTCACAACCTCACACACGGTAACGTTCTAAAGCACTACCCAGATAAGTTATCATCTTTACTTCGCCCTATCAGATCATACCAACTGACCTTATGAGAACGAGTTCTCAATTGTGATGATCAGATTTCTTTAAGATATGCTGCCAAGTGAGTCATAACAGCAGCAACAGTCTGAACCAAAAATTTTTAACTTCAGGGGCAAGAAAAGCATTTGTTTGATCAGAAGTTTTCACTTCACCTTCTTCTAGAGCTTAATTTCATATCATTAATTCTGATTTACTGACAAACCAACCCTCTTCCTTCTAAAGCTTCTTTCATCATGGTTGAGATTCTCAGAGGATAAAAAAACAAATACAAAACAAGCATAAGAACCGATTCATCTAGAAAAAGAGACATGAGGACAATAAAAGCACTCCAGATCCTCAATTTCCCTCCACAATTAGGATCCCACATGAAATTTTATATGATTCAATACCTTTCATGGGTTCCTGATGGGGCACTCCTACCTATCTCCACCAACAAATGCCCACTGCTTCTCTAAAACAATTCAAAAACACCATTTGCACTTTCTCCATTTGCGTCATGCTATGTTTCACTTTTGCCTGGGCCTTGCGCACTACACCATTTGACTCCATCAAATGAGGTGTCACCACTCACACCAAGTGCAGAATCATCCATCCCACAAATCAATAATAAGAACCTATTCTTTACATGCTAATTAAAATTTTCAAATCAGCCTTTGAAGTGTCAACATTAATAAGGGAATACCTGTTAGTTTGAGAAAGAAGTGAGATCTCAGTTCAAGGAAACAGTGCAACTCTTAGCTTGGTTATTGTACAGACGCGTAATTGTCCTCAGAACACACGAAATTTGTATAAATATCATACAGGTTTACCCAACGAGGAGAAACAAAACAAGTAACTAAAAGAGCAAAGTCAAAAAAAAAAAAAAAAAAAAAAAAAGTAGTACATTTACTTGTCTGAGTCTGTTTTTTTTTTTTTTTTTTTTTTCTTCTTTTCTCTACTCGGTATCTGAGGGAATAATGGGAGGAACAGGAGAATCGTCGACCAAGGTCTGAAACCCAGGCTTCAATTCTTTGTTGCAGAAATCATCATACTCTCCTTTGTCGCCTCCTTTCTTCTTAACTTCAACCACCCTCAATGACGGTGTTAATTCGAATATCTCAGCCGCAATCGTCAACGGACCTTTTACGCCTTCTCTTGATCCTTCTAAGTTAACAAGACAATCCTTCTTCCGAACCGTGAAGCTAACCACTTTGGCGATCTCTTCCAATTTTGATATAATTTTCGGCACCGGAGCACCCGAAATAAACCTGGACCCTTCCCCTGTTTCTTCAAACAAACCGGAGAGATCAAATCCCGGCGAAAATGATATGATGTCGAAAGCATTCAAGCTAGCTGGTCTGGGCAACCCAGGTTTGGGTAATCTCGGCGTTTCGGACTCCGACTCCGACTCTGATACAGATTGTTCTGATGCAGATTCAAAGTCATCGTTTGCTAGGCTGCACAGTCGATCGTTCTCAATGTAGAACTTGATGTGTTTGAATCCTTTCTTGAACCACCGATTCTCCATAAGTTCAGGAATCGTGATTCTGGTCTCCGGATTCGTGTCGAGGAGACGAAAAAGGAGACGGGAAAGTTCAGGAGAGAACCACCTAGGGCATCGGAACTCCCCTTTGTAGATTTTTTTATACATCTGCATAATGTTCTGGTCTTGAAAAGGAAGATAACCAGCCATCAAAACAAACAAAATCACTCCACACGACCAAATATCGACCTTAGCCCCATCATAGCCCTTACGAGCTAGAACTTCAGGGGCAACATACGCAGGTGTTCCACAAAAAGTGTGGAAAAGTCCGTCCTGCCTCATCTGATCTGATACAGCACTCAAGCCGAAATCGGAGACCTTGAGGTCACCATTCTCATCTAATAAAAGATTTTCAGGCTTGAGATCGCGGTGGTAAACACCTCTCGCGTGACAGAATCCGACGGCA
Organism: Hakea prostrata; assembly: GCF_041222555.1. Classification (NCBI taxonomy): domain Eukaryota; kingdom Viridiplantae; phylum Streptophyta; class Magnoliopsida; order Proteales; family Proteaceae; genus Hakea; species Hakea prostrata. The sequence goes on along the minus strand of NC_142601.1, from coordinate 62,040,286 downwards.
GAGATAAGCTGCTGGAAATACTTCCTCGCAACCTCCTCTTTTAACCGACCTTTAGCAACCTTATTGAATAACTCACCTCCTCTAACATACTCCATTACAAAGTAGATCTTGGCTTTGGTAGCCATAACCTCGAACAGCTGAACGATGTTAGGATGCCGGACGCGACGTAAGATCGAGATCTCACGCTTGATGTGAGCAACCAAACCTCCTCTAAGGATCTTCTCCTTGTCAAGAACCTTGATCGCAACGCTGTCGCCAGTTTTAACGTTCCTGGCATGATAAACCTTCGCAAAAGTACCATGGCCAAGAAGCTTTCCGATCTCGTATCGACCGAGAAGGAGAGCCTGACTTTCTTTCTTCTTATCCGTCATTTGCTTTCGTTCAGGAACGGAAACCCTAATTGGACCTGCAAATCAAGCAATTCATATACACAGGTTCACAGCTTTCGGAGAAATTTTCGAATTTTGGTACTCTCAGCAATTCTTTTGACTCGTGAAACATAAAAAGAGCCGACAATGGGGTTTTAAAGTAGTTGGAGTAGCCGAGCAGTCCAACAGATATTGGGGCTTACTCAACTACAGTGGGAGACCTAACGGTGACGGACGTTTTTGACGTGTTTAACGGCGAGACTGCGATTTCCAAGCAAACGTTCACCGCTTGTTCACATTCCACGTGGATGGACTTCTTAGGAGCACACGTATACGCGCCTACGTCCGATAAGGTGTACCAAGGTATATTCTTTTAAGTAACTTCTAGGTCTTTAACGATTTCGTTGACTGGTAGATATTCCTGATGATCGGTAGATGAGACCCTGCCTCGACGTGTAAAGCAGTTCGTGCCGGTTTCTCTTCCTACTCTGTGTACCACTGGACCCAGGCCGCCAGGCGTAACGAATACTTACACGCATATTCCTGATAAACAACGCAAATGGACGAAAACACCCCTAAAATTGTTAGGTAGGTAGGGGCCAGTGAGCTATCTAACAATCCGGTATAATCAATGATTACTCTATTTCCATCAAAATAATCAATGATTTTTTACCCAAAAAAGCTCAAAATAATCGATGATTACTGTGTATCATCAAAATAAATCAATGATTACTGTGGGGCCCTTCGGACAGAATAATAGGGGTTTTTAAGTAAAGCACTTGGAGTAATCGAATCTTACACCGTTGGTTCCTGCTGTTCATCGATAAGAACAGAACAAGACCAACAGCCACGTTTTGGGAAGACTGTTCCAAAGATACGGGAGGCGGCCTTTGGCATCGCTGCCCAGCTGCCGTTCTGCTTTTTCATGTAGACTTTTTCGTTATGAGCTACGAAAAAAGTGCAGGTTCCACTAAATCGAACCGTTGAAAAAGATTTGGGTTCACCCAACCGTTGAAAAAGATTTAGTGACGTGGCAGCTGTTTGAATTTTTTTGGTAAAGAACAGTTGTTTGATTGGAATCTGCCAGCAACGGATGTTCTTTTGTAAAGTAATTTGTCCATTTAAGCTTATTTAGCTCTATTTGCAGCTAATTAGATTATTTATGTTGTTTGGAACCCAATGATAGACACCAGTAACTGTTCGAAGAGAAATGTGCTCTTGTCCCCTTGTCCTCGCCTAAAAGTTTGGATTATCTGAAGCGAATATTGTCTACATTAATTAGCTTTGAAGATTAACTGAAAATAATTTAATTTTGTTTTACATCTAAGATATTTAGTGTATTTTTCCATTTCTTTTGGAGTTGAGTTTTGAGCAGTTGATTGTTGATTGTTGGTTGATTATGCAACTTGAATTCCTGTAATGTTAGGTTTATCCGTCTTTATCCTAGATATTTTGTGGTTCCGTTACCTATTGGGTCAATAATCTATGGGATTTCAAGGATGTCATTTAGTTTGAGATTGATGCGAAAATAAATTTGGGTTTAGAATTTCAATTATAAATAGTTATAATCGGGATCCTTCCATTCTCTCAAAGTCTTTGGTTTCATTTTCTTTTCACAAGAAAAAAAGGTACTCAATGGAAGATGAGGAGGTTGAATAAGACTTCACCACTCCAAAGTTTTAAACTTTTTTAAAGTTTTTTATTGATATTATTTAACATACGTCGGTACAAGGTTAGTGGATGTACTAGGACAAAATAGTGGAGCACATCCCCCGAGTTATTCATGATTGACCCCACCATCTGATGACTTTCCTTATTTAAACAGGATACTGACTCCTTTGTTAGGGAGGGGAGGTCTTAAGTCCAACCATCGAAGGACCCACATTGCATCCAACAAACGATGGTAATGTTAATTATCTATATAAAATCGGCACATAAGTAACCCTATTAACGTATCTATTATTTACTCTACTCAAGCTCGGAGACGATTTAGTCCAGAGCCTTTTTCTTATTGTGCCCAAGGTGTGATATTTCGGCTAACTTTGCCATTTCGCTCTCTGGCAAAACAAGCGAATTTCACCCTATAATATTGACCATTTCTTACATCATTAATACAATTTATTTAGAAAAAGTTGAATGAGAACTCATGCATGTATGAAAAAAATATCAATAATAGAGATTCAAAATACAGATTCTCAAGAAAGGCTAACAGGCTAGGTTTGGGTTTAAAAAGAAGGTGGTAAATAAGATTAGACATTTAGACTCTTACATGTTTGCCGACGTATCCATTCAGAAAAATATCGTAAAATATCCAAACTTATTCAAAAAAATATCCAAAATGAAATTAACTGTGACAAAAAGAAGACTGATGGGTTCCACAAATAACAATCCTTTCCAACCTCATGAAAACCAAAACATGTACAATAGGCATTCACCCTAGAAACTGTACCGTATAGCGAAATATGGCAAGTAGAAACAGAAGAAGAAAAAAATGGCAATATTTTTCAAGAAATGGTAAAATTAATGATTTATCGCTGATTTTTTTTGTAAATATCATTTCAGAGGTGTCTTTCGATTCTATGAGTAGCAAACCAATGAAATATTGCCATGTTTCATCGATATTTTGTTGATTCTTCCTTTCAAAAAGAAGAGTTTGCAGTTGATGAATTTTTGAAATCACAGGTAATGATACCAAGAACACTGCAACTGAATAGCGGCCCCTCTTGTGATCAACATTGGATCCCCTGGCACGAGATTGGTTGAAAATAAATTGTGATGTATCTTGGCAAAAAGGTGAATTTGTAGGTTAGAATAAGAGTAATTTGCATAAGTGACTTTGGGCCACACAAATTTTTGCTATAACAAACTCAATGTCATTTTATAGTGCAAGAGAAAGAGAAACTCTAGCAATTAGGAGGGCACATAAAGAGGCTATACAGCGGGGTTTAGATAAGATTATATGTGAATCGAATTGTTGGTGGACCTTTGTTCCGCCCCACTCCCTGCCCGCAATGAATAAATTTATAGTTTACAATATATATATATGTGTGTGTGTGTGTGTGTGAATCGAACTGTTGGGATGTGATAGGTCCTCTAAGCAGCAATACTTACTCAGCCCATATCTCTCTCTAGCCGATTCTAGATGATATCCCGGTTTTGAAATCACAATTACAATTTTGTGTTTTTTCCTATGTTTCTCATTCAGCAAATACGGTAGATGATGAGCAGGGCTCTATGTCAGATGGAAACATGGGATCAATGCCCATTTCCTCTCCATGGGTGGCCAGTCCTTGTAACTCTTATTCCCTAAGTTATATTTCTAAATAAATGAAATTCAAGAAGAAAAAACAACTTGATTATTAGAAATATTTTTATGTCTTTTTTTTAACAGATATTTTTCTTTTAATATATTAGAGATAAAAGTATTACATAATGTACTATTAAGCAGGATCATACCCAATGGCCAAGCAATATTTTTATGGGTAATTTTCATATTGATCCCCTGAGGTTTGGTTTATGTCATTTTTAGTCTAAAAAAATTGAGACTTCGCATTTGCTTCCCATGTACTATAGAAAAGGCAATTTAAGAACAATTTATCGTTTCTATGACCAATTTGCCCTTATTCTTTTTTTTTTTGGCAAATTTCAATTGGACCCCTTGAAATTTGATTTATGTCATTTTATCCAAAAGCTAACTTTCATTTCCACCCTGTCTATATAATATCAATTTAGATAGTTTTCTTTTTCCGTTTCCTTATTTTTTTAATTTAATTTTTTACATATCATCCTTCTCGGCTCGACTCCCTTTTAGTCAAAAATAGGTTTAGCTAAGGGTGTTGGTGATTTTTTTTTTTTTGTTGCCAACCCCGGTTTTTATAACCGGTTGCCGTGCACACTGGTGTGGTGGGTGAGTCCCCTTTTTTGCATCCACAAGGATTCGATACTGGAACCTTGCTAAGGGAACCTTGTTTGAGTGATTTTAACATATAAATGTATTTTGATCATATTTTGAAATTTATTTGAATTTAAGACTTTTCTATAATTTTTGGACTAAAAGGGAAGTCACGAATTTCATGGCAAGTGGGATGTACATGTCAAAAATTTAAATTAAAAAAAAAGAGGGAGAGCAAATTAGTCATAAAAGTGATAATTTATTGCAAATGTAAAATCTTAATTTTTTTGACTAAAAATGAAACAAACCAAACTTCAAGGGGTCCAAATGAAATTTACAAAAAAAAAAAAATAATAATAAAGGCAAATTGGTCATAGAAACGATAATTTATCTCTAAATTGACTTTTTCTATAGTACAAAAGAGGTATATGCAAAATCTTAAATTTTTTTTTAACTAAAAATAATATAGGTCAAACCTCATGAAAGTTACCCTATTTTTACTGATGATTATAGATCACGCGTTAAGGCACATGTGTCAAGTTTTAGACGCTAACCGGTAAAAATCACGTGGGGGTCTTAAATTATTGGAGATAAGATATGATCGATCGTGTTTTTTTTTGGGTTCAAATTATGATCGATGGTGACTTATTAGGCTTGACCAACCGAACGCGTTGCCTTTGCCTATTTAATATTTTAATATTTAATATGTGCCCCTTCCTTTCCTCGTAATTTAACTTGTGTATTCATGACAGTCATAATGTCATATGCACCGACCAATCATCAAACTGGATAGAAAGAGGATTGCCACACGATCTACACCGACGTCGGTGCCGACACGTGTTTCCGAAGCAGCCCCATCAGCATACAGTAAGATCTTAAGTCCACCGTCCACGTGTTTTATAATAACAATGAAGTAAGCAGCAACACATTTTAAGAAATTTATCCCGTTTATTTTCTTGTAGACGGATAACATGTGTCCCAACTTCACATCAAATGAGTTAAAATAAATTTATAAATCACATCATAGAGTTTTGATCAAATTTAAAATATATATATATATATGATATAACTTATAAATGGACATTAACTTCTTTTATGTGATAATTAAACACATTTCACACATTTATATGATCCATTTCCTTATCAAAAATAGGCGGAATATTGGTTACAGACATGAGTTTCAATTCTTATTTACATAATATTATCTATTTTTTTATGCACAAAAAAAATATTATCTATTTTAAAAAACGTGCAGATCCTTCTACTGTCTTCATACAAAGTGGGGTCCACTAGATAAAATATGATTTAAGATTTCAATTTATGTTTGAAAAACTTATTATTTTCGAGGTTTTGTAGGGGAAATAGGGTTTGTTTTGCACAAAACAAGCCGTTAAGAAAATAAATTCACCCGAAAACTAAATCAACAAACAACACGTTATACATCAAAAAATTGGAGACAAGAATTTGAATCTCTCATTGAGCATTACTAGCAAAGTAATTAACTATGCCAATAACAAGGGTACTAGCGCTCGTTGCCCAACACCTACCTTCCTCACACTTATCTTCCGCAGACAAGAAAAAATAAAAAATAAACTTTTCCACAAAGAAGCAAATCCAAAAGATCCAAACCGTTGCAGTGCATTCCAAACTTATAATGGAAATACAAGGAAGAGAGAGAGAGAAGTACATGAAATTCAATAAGGGTTCTTCAAAAAACGAGCAAGAAAACTATTGGGCGCATTAATTGGAAACCATATATATTGAGACAATAAAGAAGGAAGATAGGGCCTTCGATAAAGATGATTGTAGATGTGAACAGGTTTCTATCTAGGTGGTGAAAGGTATCGATGAAGACCTATTGTATTGTAGTTTATTTTTCATCAAATTTTGATAAAGGTATTTTGAAAATTAAAAATATAAACGGTGGTTTAACAATCTTCACTAATGGCTTGGACTAATGTGTCCAATGAAAATCCAACTTTTGAGTGTTTTTGTTTTTTGAAAATAAGTCTTCATTTTTTTAGTGTCTGTGCAATTTGCTGGAAAAAAAAAACCCCACCTCATATACTATAAGGTTTTAATTTATACCAATTAAAAGAATTTTCATACTTCCTCTTGACCTTATCGTTTTGGTAATTCCTAACCTTTAACGTGGATGAAAACTTCCAGACCTTCAATGTGAATGAGAAAAATATTACTAAATTTCCACAGAAGAGTCGATAGTTAATAATAAACAATGACTCAGAGTTCAACCACAAGATAGCGAATATCATATCATTTTTATTTTTTATTTTTGATAGTAAAATATCATATCATTTTTAGGTGTGAGGAATGAGGATATTCTCTCTTCTCCACTATTGAAGGAAAATATTATATATTTTTTTAATAGTTACCATGTCATAATTTTTTCAAATTTGGCGAGACAAGTTTCAAATAATTCCAACTACATCGAGCAAGTTACAGAACCAAATTGCGGTCCAGTGGACCAGCACCTACCCACTGGCCTACATTGATAAGATGTTCAGCTGCATATACCAACTGAAATACATAGACAATATAAAATTCCTTTTTGAATTTGAATTCAAAAGGAATTTATACATAAAGAAGTTGTTGATTTCCTGAATTTAGATAAGAAGATTCTATATATTTTTTTAAAATTAGAATGGTTCTAATTGCATCGGTGTGCAGTATTTCAAAAGCAAGTAAACTATGATCCTTATATTTCTCCTAGATTCTAAAGTAGTTGCAAGTGGGAGTGGTTAACTCATCGGTTTGATCCGATTTGCTGTTTATATACTCATAATCAAACCTGTACAATACTTTTGTTTTGGTAGGTTATAATACTTCGAAATGACTCTAAAAATAGCTTCAAGGAAAAGATTTGTATACAATATGATTATGACAGCAAGAGTTTTGTCAGAACTTGATTTTTGATTAAATGCCCATAATAAAAAAATACACAAAAGATAAGAGTGAACAACTTTTACCAACAAATCATCCATCAATTTTTCATGGGGTTACTCGTTCTTTTGGTAGATGATTTTTGTTGCATTTGTTTTCTCAAATTTCCCAGAGGACCATAAGTTTTCTCTGTTACCACATGATTGCTGCAATTACAACTATCAGTATTCAAATTTGTGCCACATTTCAGACATATACCTTTGCATCCCGAATCACATATTGCATTAATGGTGATCTCCAAATGCACCATGTCCCTTATGTGTTTAGAGATATCGATTTCTCTTTCTCCGGCGGGGAAGTAAAGCCAATTGTCTGGGTCGATTAAAGCATCATCATCTTCATCTTCCTCCCCATTGGTTTTGATTTTGTCTTCTCCAAAGATCACACCCATATTAATCACTTCTGGTTCTTCAATTGGTTCTTCAGTTAATAAGATTGTGAAGTTGGTGAAGACACACTCAGCAGCTGGCTCACCGCACCTGTCATACAGAAGAAAATGAAATTCACATACACAAAAATTCCAGAAAAGATCATTTGAATCTCCAACCATTTTGGATAAAGCCTTAGTCGTTGAATGATAGCAACTCAGGAATATTAAAACAGAAAATAATACACCAACCATCCTATCAAAAAACACCCGTGCCAGGTCACGCCATTAGACGGACCAACCTAGGAATATTAAAAGATAAATAAATACAAAACCATCCTAACAAAGACACCTGTGCCAGGTCATGCCATTAGATAGATCAAGGTAGGAATATTGAAGGACAATAAAATGCACCAACCATCCCAACAAAAGATACTGGCACCAAGTCATACCATCAGATAAAAAATAGTGAGGTTGCCTTCAAATAAATCAAACAATTCGAACGGTTACTGCTACCAGATTGGGTAGTAGTCCTCATGAAGGGGGATCCAACAGAATGGAAATAATACAATCTCCACGTGTTGCATATGTATAAATGTTCTTGTACGAAAAATATGTAGTTCTATGCTGGATTTCTATATTCAGATCAGAAGAGAAAGAGGCACCATTAGTCCAAAGACCAAAAGTCAGGTTGGACATTACCAAACCAAAGCATCAAAGCAACATTCTGAAGATTGTTTGGGACTTTGAGACAGTCAGACAGTCCATCATGCTGAATTAGCAGTCAGGTGGGATATTACCACAGACAGTGGCAGTTGGTGATGTCACTGTTACCAACAGAGTCAGGATCAACACTCTCACAGAGTGTTAATGCTCAGTACTTTCAGTGTAATTAACACAGTAGAAATGTAGCGTAAAAACAGCAAGTACAGTCTGCAGAGTACAGCAAAAGGATGGCCAACAAGTACATTGATAAAGGACAGTTGGAACCAACAAACTTGCGATTAACTAGAATCCAATGGCTTTCACACATTGGGTGTTGCTTCAAATTTTGAGTTGCTGCCATATTCTAACTGGAGTTCTTACTTGAGCAAGATACCCTATATCCTTATTTGATAAGTCTACAGTGGGTCTTCAAAATGGCTAATTAAATCAACATGAAACAACTAAAAGAGCTCACCTTCTAACGAGGACTTTATGCATCACAAGTATGCTACCACAACTAATTATCGCCTTGTGCACAGAGAGGCTCTTGCTATGGTATTGATTAAAATACATAAAGGAATACTTGCAGCTTGTATGGATAGCTATTAAATTCTGACGAGGCCTCGCATGGTCTATGTTGGACGGCAACTAAAATTAAGTGGAAGATCATATCAGCAAGGATTTTTCAAGTACATGAACGTTCATGATTTCTATATACATATATATATAGATAGATAGAAAGAGAGAGCAAAGTCAACAGTTCTCAAGTTTTAAATCTGGGACAGACATGCATAAAACAGAAGTATAATCAAAAGGGGCAGCAACTTTTTGCTGAAACTCGCAAGCTGATGGGGCTCTTTGAAATCTTAATCTACTAGGGATTTTCTCAAGTCATGTGAATATATTCTATAAAAGACTAAGAAGGAAGTTAGTCACTCTGAAATTTCCTTAGATGCATGAATTAATTGAAGAAGCTATTGATGGAAGTTCATGCGAACATCAATTTATAGAGAGAAAAAGGGAAACTGGCATGCGTGGATAGATACCAAGCTAAAGGGAACTTGCAGTCAAAGATCAAATCGAAACAGGATGCTACCCTGTCATAAGTTAAGGGATTGAGAAATATAGGTGCATCCACCAGGCATGGGGCTTCCTCAAGCAACAGATCCAAGAGAGATTAAGAATAAAAAGATAGCTTTAGAGTTAAAGATAGATTAGTAGAAGACATGAGATTTGAGAGGATTGTTGATCAGTGCTGATACTACAATGAATAAGAAGCTTAAAATGTTTGGGATCCAACAAAGTACATGTTGGTTGCTCCTGCCAGTGATTGTTTAACCCAATGCTTGCCATCCTGTGGAGTTGAGAAATTGAGGAGCAGAGGAATGCAGGCTCGGGTTTGTCTACATTGCTACTGTCATACAGGAGGGTTGCCAGTTGAGGTGTGGCCACTGCTACTTCGATGAAAAGAGAGGTACCATTGTGCTGATTATATTGATATGGAGGCTTGTTTCTGCTACTACTTAGTCTGAAAGTCTGAAATTCTGAAACTTGGTTTCTACTACTCAATTCCAATGGAATTTTCTGTCTGAGCTGCTGCCCATAAATCTTGTATCTGAGTCTCTCAGTTCATTTTTGAGGGTCATGCTGTCACATTGAACTAAAGACCTATTTGCTGATATAAGGAACTGAGGCCTGACACACATGTGTTTAGTTGCTGCCATTGTCTTTGATGACTGAGATGATCGATTGATGGTCTCTGCACACTTATATTGAATCTTATGCATTGGATAGAGATGCTCATCAACCAGAGTACTTGACTTGTATCTGTTCAGTTGCTGCCATTGCTGACATTGAGGGTTTGATGACTGAGATAATAGCATTGATGGTCATAATGCACTATTGAGGTGATTCGCATCCGCAAGTCCTTTTTGTTTTCCTTTTTATTTTGGCTAGGGCATTGTTACTATTGAGAAACCCTACAATGCCTATGTAATTGGGGTGGAGGGACTCGTATCTACTATTTTATATTAGATATTGCAACTTATCAAGTGGTAACTGTTAGATAGGGAAAGGATGATGAAGAAATAACAGAAAGTTATCAGGAGTTAACTGCAACATTGATGGTAACAAATGAAGGAGAGTTCATATCCGGTTTTAATGTAATTTAGTTCTGCACCATCCACCAGAGGTTTCAGATATTTGATAAGTATGGTTTACTTCATTCTTTTTAAATGGCCAAACTAATACATGAAGCAGGTGTACTGGAATCCACAGTTGAAGGTCTTCACTGGAAACTGGTTAGGGCCAAGGGCACATGTAAGGGTGTCGAAAAGGACAGTTCTGGACAATTCCATGATGGCTCTGGTCCCAAAGCTCTCAATCCTAGAAGGTCCCATTCCGAAGACTAAGATATACTTCTATTTAACAATGGGAAACACGGTTTCAGTTTCTAAGGTTCTAAGTACTTAGTCCTAAACAGTCAAATACATATAAATTCCCAAAGAACACAAATAATTAACAATCAAACATTGAAAGGGGAGAAGGAAACACTTACTATCTATTATTACTTTTTAGCTTCCATTCAACGTCTGTTATTTTTTGCAAGCATACCGAATCGAAATAGCATTAAACTGGGTGAAATTAGAGCATACATGTAACGTGGTTGATTGTACTGTTTAAAGGCCAGTTCAAAAACTACACATCGACATTGTTGCCGCCAAGAAAGTAGAGATCAAGAGTGATATTACCTACTGCAATTGAGAGTGATTACGGTCTTTAGAATCCCGTCAAGCCTCAGTTTCTGTTTCTTCCTGGTTACATCGAAGGAGATTAGAACGGGAGTACCGAGTGGATAGTCCTTCACAGCTTTAGAAACCCTCAACCCCATGGTCGAAGCCCTAGACTTTGAAGTCTCCGTCGATAACTGCTCTAAACCCAACCTCTCTAGGGTTGTGCAGTATTCCAAATGCGACACAGAAGGGTTTCTCTTGTAAACAACCGCCCCTTCCCATGGAGATTCCCAGTCTTCGTCTTCCGACTCCCCTATATCGAAATCGACCGTTTCACCCTCGGACGTTTCAAAATCAGTGTTGATGTGATAATTGGAAGTGAAAACTGGAGCTTTGGGAGTGTAATATCTGAAAATTTTGGAGATTGTCCGTGGCTTTCTGCGGTTAAAGAGCTTACAATTTGCATGCGAAGGAGAATTCGAATACGAACTTACAGTGAAGAACCTGAATTTGTCGATTTGAGTGTTCGCTAATGAGGTTGAAGGAAGCACCACAGACATCTTCACCTGGTTTGACAATCGATTCGTTCAAGCTCAAGTTACTCAAAAGGAGTGGATAACGGCACTAAAAACCTGGAATTGAAACTGACGACTCGGGCGATCCAGTACAAGGTTGGTCCTGAAACCGTCTTGAGCTGGAACAGGGCTTAGGCTCAAAATTTTGGTCTTAAGAGCGGGTTAGGGCAAAAATATTCTGATCCTAATTATGGCCAAGGGCAGGCATGTGATTGCTCTTTGGCCACCGGACCTGTCCCGACTCGTTCTTGATTTTTTGCCCTGATACTTGATCTTAATGAATTAGGAACATGAACAAGGATATGGTCGACCAAGGTTAGGGATAGGGCCATTCAAGGCATAAAATGGATTTTGCTTGGCCCTGTAGGGTTTAGAGTCAAATGACAATAATCCTTGACCCTAAATTAAGGTTATGGGAGAAATGTGCTTAGATTATAATATATATAGGTTGGGCTTGGGATTGCAGAAGCCTGACCCAGCCTGGCCCTGTTGCAGTCCTAAATTTCAGATGGTGATGGGTTTGGGCTGGGCTGGGCTGGGCTTGGTTGTGCCTCTATCTCGGCCCACCCCATCGATATCTGATCATTTTGGTTATGGAGCTGGATTCCCAAGATTCCTAGTGTTCAGCCAGGGTGGTCAGAATTTGGAAATGAAAAATACCTACCAGCTCTATCTTGGGAAAAATAAAGAATCAAGATCCAATAGTCGAAACAAGAAGAAAATTCCAATTGAATAAGCAAACACATCTTGATCTCATTCACAAGTGGGAGTAGAAGAACTTCGTTTGATTAGATCAGATAACCAAACAAAAATTCTGTAAAGTGATGATGAAGAGAATAAATAAGATGTAATACTTTTAAAGTCAATCGTGGCTTCTGCTTTTTTAGGTGTCAGGATCAACCATATCATCTGTTTATTTTTGAATTCAATACTTAGTAGTTTTTCCCTTGTTTTTTGGATAGAATCAAGACTTATTAGTTTTCACTTTTCAGTCCATACAAATTCCATTTAGGAATTGCCTGTTTGGACTTATGTGAATTAGTTAAACACAGTGCATAATATATAATCAAACCATGTGATGGGAGTAAGTAAGAAATTAATGTGACCATCATGTGTGGTTCAGAGGTCATGGAGAAGGTGGGCAAACCCCCCCCCCCCCCCACAACAATCCTAACAAAAGAAAAATAAATGACCCTACTGTTGGGGTTGTCATAAGGTTTGGTAGGGTTAAGTTTTTTAACATCTCTAGTGCGATCTTGAGTCTCCTTGGTTGACCTAAGCTCGGTATGACCTTATCTTAGGGCAATTAAAAGGTTGAACTAATTTAGGGAGAAGAACAAGAAAGGATATGAGAACAAAGAAGAAAATCAAGGTTGGTTGAAGCCCAAAACTATGGCCACCGCTTTAGAGGCCCTAGCCTAGCCTTTATTGGTTTAGGAATTCTCAATCTTGATCAAACCTCGAGACAAAGCATCTTAGCCCGAGCCCTATTTAGTTTAAAGGCAAGTCAACGAGAAAATTGGTCGATAATGTCAAATTTGCACTTCTACGTACCCACATTTGTCTTCATAAAGTGTTTTCATTCCAAATGATTATATTTTGCTAATTGACAATGATAAAGGTTTTTCTTTTCACCTTGAGTAGAAGAAGAAAATGGATTCTCTTTAACTTTAGTAAACAAACATTTTGATTGTACTCTAGATATTTTTGGGTCAAAAGTAAGTTCATTAAAGGCTCTCTAGACTAATGCCAAAGGATAAAAGAGAGGAGTTTACAAGACAACCTAGAGGGGACTGCCACCAGATTTAACTGAGCTGGAATTCCTAGCACCCTTGGTCATAAAATCAGCTTGAACATTATAAGATTTGTTAATATAACAAAAATATGCATAATTAAAAGAGGTGGCATGGATCATTTTTTGCACCAATCCAGCATAATGCTCTTAGTATGAACAAACCTGATTAGAGCTATGAAGGTCTAGAAACACAGTATGTAACCCGAGAATAAGGTTGTCATCCCTAACAGGCCTTTGCATGATCACAATGAAATAAAAGCGTGCGATACACTTTCCACTTGTGATGTACAAATCAAACACAAAGGGAATTACTGCTATTTACTGCATCTCTACTAAGAAAAGCCTGTTGGGTTACTATTCCTTCATGGGCAGCCTTCCAAAGGGAGATTTTGATTTTTGAGAGTATTTTGATTTTTCAGATTCTATCCCAATTTATTATTGTGGGGAAAGATAAATTAAATTTTATCATACAATAAGAGATTTTATCTCAGGACTGTGGGTAAAAGAAAACTCAACCTCTAATTAAAAGATTAATTTTAGAATTAAAGCAAATTAGACTTAGAGTTTTGTGCATTATGCGATTATATCCAAAAAAGCTAATTTTTAAAAGTAAATGCATATATATACTTTTTCAGATCTTTCTGCCTTGGCAACTTGTACAATGCATATGGAATGAGATGTCCACATGCATTACAAATGAAGCTTATTATTGAAGATGGCTTTTTGCATTTTTTTGGTAAAGAAATTAAAAGATAATGTGAACTACATCTTAATTGTAGTTGTGGGAAGCTCCACTTGTGAAGAGAAATGTAGTTTGAATTGTCTAAATATCTCCTTAACCCCCAAAAGAAAAATTTCTAAAAATCTCTATCTCCCTTTTTGGTGTTCCTTCACAACTAGAAAGATTTTCTCAACTCATCTTTCCTTTAGTCTTGAGTGTTCAAGATTTCTTTCACCTATTAATAATTCACCCAAATCTTCTCAAATCATAATTTCATGAAAATGACATTGGTTCGTAATTATTGTATAGGTCCCATGTATATGTACTTCGGGTTCAACTTAAATGCACAGCACTGTGCTGCGAAATCTGTCCGTCTCACTTTTAATCACTTGTGAGATAAATGGTTGAAATCGAATTTTAGGTAGAAATCGAAATTTAGGTATAGATCGAAATCTCGACCGTTGGTAGTAGATGTTGCACATTTAATGCACAATATTCAAGTTTGCCCCATATACTTCAATAACATTGATGGATAACTTGTTGCCCACATCTTCAATATCCCACTAGAGAGATGTCTAATTAATAGTAGATAAGTCTGCAAGTTTATATTTTGGATTAGGTGTTGTATAAGTTTCTTAAGAGTTAATACTTTCTCTCCATGCCATTAATCTATTTCATTCTCTTCTGCCCCCATTTCCCAGCTTGAATGCTTTTCTTACAAGTAAGGATTGGTTGGACCCAAAATTTAGTGCAGAATCTGTTGTTTAGCATTTGCAATTTTGCAAAGGAGGGATTCGTTATCATCCAACCCCATTGGACCGTTTGGTCAGACCGTGAACAGTTGGGTCAGACCGTTTGGTTGACTCTTTATTACTCCACTAACAGACGCCGTCTTAATTTTAACGCCGTCTGTTTGACTCTCTGCTACTCCACTAGTAGTGCCTGTACTCTTGAGTCTTGCCCATAACGATAAAATCCTTCCTTGTTCCCTTGTTCTAATTTAAGCGAAGCGTGTACTCTTTTTCTTTACTCTCTGGCTCTCTTGAGATATGCATGGCAGATTCTGAGAGGTAACCCTCTTGAAATGGAGTTCTTCTGTAGAAGGGTTCTGCTTTTTCTTTTTGTTTCTCTTTTCGTTGTTTTGGTAGATTCATCTATCTGCAACACTACGGACTATGAGTTAATCTCAAAGGCGTTCAGCTTGGTATCCAATTTCGAACCTAGTATTTTCAAATCTGCAGATAGGAAGTGCCCAGATCCTCCAATTACAGAAATAAGGATTCCTTCGAAGAATCTGAGCGGTACCGTTTCATGGAAGTTTCTTGCAAACATGTCGCGGTTGCAAAAGATTGATCTTTCGGATAATTTGCTTCAGGGGTATGTTCCTGGAAGATTCTGGTCCATGTCAAGTCTTGTTGAGGTAAATCTCTCCATGAATCACCTTGGAGGGATGGTTGGATTTAAACCCACCTCTGGAATCGTTTCAACTTCTTCACTTCAAAAGCTCAATCTCTCCCGCAACAGGTTTTCTAACTCGGTGTATCTTTCCGGATTTGCGAAACTCAGAGTTCTAGACCTTTCGTTTAATGATCTGGGAACATTGCCTACTGGATTCAAGAATCTCAGTAAGCTCGAGCATCTTGATATCTCATCTTGCAACATCTCAGGGAATTCGAAGCTGCTTACCAACCTTCTCTCGTTAAAATACCTCGATGTTTCTGAGAATTTCATGAACGGTACCTTCCCTTCTGATTTCCCTCCACTTGACACTCTCAATTATTTGAATGTATCAGTAAACAACTTCACCGGCCGAGTTGATCCAGAAGAACTGAAGAGATTCGGTAAGTTAGCTTTCGTCAAGACGAGGATTTCCAATGCTTCACAGTTCCCAAATCCCTCAATTCATAGTCATCCGAGAAAATCTGCCCCTCCCCATCACAAATCCCCCAGTAAACACCACCAACTCGGGGTCCAAAGCAAGAAAAAGAAGAAACCCTACCTAAATTCAAAAGCTCTGCTTCTGGGTTCAGTCATTGCAGCTATTTCCGCAGCTTTCGCCGTGGGTTTGTGCATAATATGCATGTACAGGAGAAAGAGATCGAAGAAAAAGCAATGGATAATTTCAAGACCAACTCAGTTGCCAATTAAGATTGAGAAATCTGGTCCGTTCTCATTCGAGACCGAGTCAGGGACTTGGGTAGCAGACATTAGAGAACCGTCGTCGGCTCCGGTAGTGATGTTTGAGAAACCACTGATGAATCTGACATTCACGGATCTGATTGTGGCCACGTCACACTTCGGAAAGGAATCGCAGCTTGCAGAAGGGAGTAGTGGCCCCGTGTATTCGGCGGTTTTGCCCGGAGAAATTCATGTTGCCATTAAAGTCTTAGAGAGAAGCAGAGATATTGGTCATGAAGAAGCTGTGGCACTCTTTCATGATCTTTCTCGGCTTAAACACCCTAACATCCTTCCACTCTCCGGTTATTGCATTGCAGGTATTTTGCTACTGAGTTGATCTCCACTTGCCACCGAAATCATAATTTTTATCTAATTGCATTCTTGTTAGATCCACCCACTATATTTATTAACTGGGTCACGGGTTCCGACACCATCGATGTCAGAATCAAACGGAGCTAGTGGGTCCAGAATTTCTGCAATTCGAACTGTCAGATTCAGTATTAATTTTTTGTCTGATTATGGCAGGGAAGGAGAAGCTTTTGCTATATGAGTTCATGGCGAACGGCGATTTGCACCGGTGGTTGCATGAGTTGCCGACGGGGGAGACAAACGTGGAGGATTGGAGTAACGACACGTGGGAGGTTCATGGAATCTCATTGGTAGAGAAGATGGGATGGCGAATTCGCCACCGAATCGCCTTAGGAATCGCTCGTGGCCTTGCGTACCTCCACCACGCCGGGTCAAAGCCTGTGGTTCATGGTCATCTCGAGTCGTCTAATATCCTCCTCGCAGACGATTTCGAACCTCGAATCGCCGGGTTTGGACTCCCAAGAGGAGAAGAAACCGGTGGAACGGAGGTCGACGTGTACAGCTTCGGGGTGGTGTTGATAGAGTTGCTGATGGGGAAGGCATGCACGAGAGAGACGGTGGATTGGGTTCGAGGGCTGGTGAAGGAGAGGCAGAGCGTGGAATCGGTTTTGGACTCAAGGCTGAGTCTCGGGGATGAGCTGAGTGAGATGGTGGAAACTATGCGAATCGGATACCTATGTACAGCCGAGTCGCCGGAGAAGAGACCGACGATGCAACAGATTGTTGGTCTTCTCAAGGACATACATTCTCCGGCGGTCAGTCGATGAGCTACAGTGAGTTGACTCGTCAAATGCGACAGCTCTCGAGAGTCACGAGGGCCCAGCGTACGCGCGCGCGCGCGCGCGCACATTTACAATTATATGTGTTGTTGTTTTGTCAACTAAAAGGTTTTTATGATCTTATAATTATGAACAACTAGAGTTACCGCCATTAAAGAAGGGAGAAGCAGATTGGACAAGAACAAGAAGGAATGGGCCCACATGACCACCGGATAGCTGAGGTGTCATCAATTCATTGGTGAGAGCAGAAAACCCACCGCACTAAATGTTTGTCCTTCGTGAAAAGGTGGGCTTGTAGTGCAAGATTCTCTTCCTTGTCCATTTTTCTTCTTTTTCTTTTACAAAAGAGAGGTGAAAAAAAAAAAGGTTTTCTTGTTGAAGAAAAGTAATTAAAGAAGAAAGTGAATGATTCTAGCTTCTTACGTAGGGACTTTATCCTCGTTTTTTCTTGAATAAAATTTGAATATCGATGAATTAGAATTGTTGCAAAATTGACAGGTCTCCCATGATTAAATGTTGGGCCAGTTTATAGCATTGAGGTGCATGGATGCATGGTCATGATTAGTATAACAGGAACAGCCTTTGAGAGAAGAAAAGTAAAATAAAGCAACAAATAAGCTAATGGGTAAGGAGAAAACTTGCTGGGCTTTGATGATGGGGTCATGGTGGATTTTAGAAAGGAAAAGGGTTTCTTTCAAGTTTCAACTAATGACCCTACATGCATTTTGAGGGACTTGTTGGGTACGCGCTTTAGTCGTGCAGTCATGCATCGAATCTTGTGTTTCCATGCATTTATTTTTTGTATTTCCATTTTTCTTTTGATGTGTCTGTATTTCCTTTTAAATTCATGAATGAAGTTTTTTCAGCTTCGTACCCAAAAAAAAAAAAAAAAAAAATCGTGCAGTCATGCATGCTGGATTGCTGCTAGCGTATGTTTATCATTTCACATTCCACACGATCACAGGAGTATTAATCACCTCGCCCTTATCCTTATCCTTGAGAAGGAAAATAATTCTGATTCAAGACAATACCATGAGAGTGAGAGCTAGGAAGTCCAAAAGGAAGTGTTTACTGAGTTGTCATTTGTTCCTTTATGGATTGCTGATAGGAACCTCTCCACTAGAACACAAAGCATCCTTGTCAACGTATGCTTTAAGGAACTCCCTCTTGACCCTTCTTCCTCTTTTCATCTATAATATGCCAAGAACTGCAAGAAATCTTACTTCTGATATTTCCCCTAAAGCTTCAAGGGCTCATCAAGTATTTATCCAAAAAAGAAGAAAAGATAAAATTTTGTACTATCCAAACTTAAACCGCATAGGAATAAGTATGGATTATGTATTTTTACATGAATGTTCACCTTTTCAAAGATAATTCAAGAATCAACATTTGAAATCTTTTATGTTGCGAGTGAAATTCAATACACTATGAATTTTTATATGGATTGTAATGCATTTGAAAATTGTCCACATGTAAAAGGCTTGTAAAACAAGAGTCAAATTAGGGCCGACTCATCGGTCGGGAATGTACCTCCAATGGCTAAGACAATAATTGTACCATTAAAGAGTTCTAAATCATTGCATAGCTTAATTGAAATATAAAAGGAGAATGATTAAGTTACTTTCTCTTTTGTATTGTCTATTAATTTATATAGAGTTTACCTTTTAATCTTGATCGTCAACTCAATCAATGAGTCTTATCTACGACTGTATGATCCAAGGATTTAACTTCCCTAATTATTGTTATTCCACATTCCTTCTTGAACATGGTTGCCTATCCCTATTTTAGCAAAATCATATCTCTTACTATATCAATTGGGTATTTCATAACACTTAAGTTTCTCCATGCTCAAGTTGCCTTTGGGTTAACTATTCACTCCAATCTAGATCGGGATGAACCAACCGACCATAGTTCAACCCCTTTGGCTTATTATTATTATTTCTACTCGTCAAGTTGATTCATAGAATGTTTGGACATCCTCAAATAGTATGAGGTATTACATAATAAGAGAGGTTATGTTAAACTTCATCTAGTAAGATATTACCAAAAGAAAGTAAAACAACAAAATTACCTAGTAAGGTGATATGGTTAATGAACTCAAAAAATCCATCAAACATTTTGTCTTAACCATAGTTTATACGAATGGACTGCATTAGTAGAGTGAGATGTTTATAAATAGTCATCTAAGGGAATATGGGATTGGGGTATTACATAATATATCATCAAACAAAATCACGACTTTTTTCATGCAACTTTTATTTTGATTTTCTTCATATTGATCTTACCAATCCACAACTCTCTTTTTTCACGATTTTTTTACGCAAACTTTATCTTTTCTTTTTGGGAAATTTTTAGCACCACCCTTAACCCCAAAAATTAATGCCACACCTTGAGTTATTCAATTTATCAATTACATCTTCTTGTGTAAGATAAAAATATATTAAAGACATCCCTTGCCATTAGAAAAGTAGAGTTAAGTGTTGATGTTGAATTTGCAAAATGACAAGAATAATTTTGAATGAAAAAACTTTTGTTTGACTGATTTCCTTAATCTCATACCATTTGTAACTATTTCCTTTTCTCATTATAAATTATATTAAAGTTTATAAGGCATGCAGCATGAATATTGTTTATAAACTTAAGATGTAGACAGATAATTAAAAACTAACTGAGACTAACATTGTTGGTAAATGAATAATTCAGGGGTAGCAAGAAAAACTTTTCCCTACTTTTTTTTTTTTTTTTTTTGGGGGGGTAATGGTTTTAAATCATTTTACCGGCCTCTTAATTCATTTAAAATGTACCACACCTTAGTGGAGCTCGCAAAGGCCTTGAAAAGCCCAAGACGAGCCCATCGCAAAGGCCTTGAAAAGCCCAAGACTAGCCCATCGCAAAGGCCTGGGCCAGGGAATAAAGACTGTGGCCTGTGGGCTATTAATCCAAATAAATACTTTGTATAATTCTGAGTGGGATCCACAGGTCACGGCAGATGTCGGACCGAGTATTTATATTCCCATCTGACGGGAAGATTTGTGGAGTCTCCGCGAAAGGATTCAGCGTGATACGGACCTTTTAAAGCGTCTGATGGTATGTATCTCTGCGATTGCATAAAACCCTTTTTGTTTCTCAAATGCTGAGTCGGGAATCGGACTCGAAGGCAGAGAGAGGGCCCAATTCCAAGCACCGAGTTGTTAAAACCCCAGCAACGCTGGTTGTGTGAGCTCTGTAACCATGGCGGCCTTAGAACTTGTTCTGTCTCAGGCTCGCCGTCATTGCAGCAGATATGGTTCTACTCGAATCCATCTTCTTCATTCCTCTTCCTCATCTCTGCAACCTCCTCGCAATGCTGGATTGGGAATCTCTGGATCCACTACTCTGCTAGATAAGCCATCAATCCTATACGGTGCCGATTGTTCTACTAATAGCTCATTTCTGCGGTTCGGTAGGTCATTTTGTACTTCTTCCACTTCTTCTTCTGACACGAAGTCAGAGGCTCGAACGGATGATACTGTTGAAAGGCCTTCGCAAACTGCACCTATAAAGCCAGTGTCTTATCCTGTAAAACCTAAGAATTCATCTTCCGTTGATGAAGATCTTTCAGTGCTGCCTCAAGGATCGTTACCTCGAAGACCAAGAATTAATGAAAGAGATCGTTTACAATCAGAGAACGATTCCCAGCCGGCGACGGCTGCACAACCTCGTGCGTGGACGCGGGAGGACTTTAGATACGTGAAGGATGTTCCGTCAATATCACCGGTATCGTATCCGGCAAAAGTCGCACCTCTTCCGGAAGACAGAGTTTCTGTTTCAGCAGAAGAAGCGCCTATGGAAGAGTTAGAGAAGAAAGAAGATACACAGGAAGATATGCAGATGGAACAAGAGAGGAGGAGGATAGAATCTGATCTTCGGATACGGCGTGTTCTGAGAGGAGCCGAAGAAGAAAAGCTTCCGTTTCCGACCTTAATCAAAGTCGAGAAGAAGAAGCAGAAGGTTGTTCTCGATCTGCAGGAAGCCATTAGAGAAGTGAAGGTACGAATTAGCTTCTCTCGTTCTTTTGCTTCGTGACGATTTAGGAGCTGCAGGTTGACCAACTTGAAATTTTGTCGGCTCACAATTTTATCTGCCGAAGTCCTTTGAAATGCTTCGGTCGAACATGCTGCCTTAGCTGAAGTTCATATCACTGATAATTTTCTACTCCTAAATCTTTGTACATTGTTGTGCCCTTGGTTCCAAATCACGGTTTTGAAATTCTCCTGAAGTAATTAGTTTGATCTGATGTTTCTGACTCGCTGATTAGTACACAGCCTTAGTAAACTCTACGATAATCATAGTCATACTCCTTTCCACCCAGTCCACGATTATTGACTCCTGTGCTTGAAGCAAAATGTTAATTTCATGCCTGGCAATGCTAATCAATCCACATGGCTAAGTTGTAATGGAAAAAATTGAAACAGGTGGTACGTTTTTTTTTGGACAGATCTAACTTATTCCCTACCTCCGGTTATGGATTAATATCCTCTATTCTGCAAATTTTGATGCCTTACTGCATCAACTGGAGAAGTTAGGTCTAACTTAGCATTAAATTGATTGTGCATAAAGGATGAAATTTCTTAATTGTGGTACCCAAAAACTATATCATATTCATTTTGGGGAAGATTCAGGTTTAGATACTCCACTTCATTGCAATAAAGAAATAGGTTGATTCAATTATTCAGGTATTTGTTCATAAACATAGTGATCCATTGCAAAACACACACACGCACAATATTTGACCAAAAGAAATTCTAGATTTTTATCTAATCCTCAGTTTGTAATTTAATAACGATGAAAATCAACACTACTACAGTTCTTGCAAAAACAAAATTTATTGTTTTGGAATTTGGATGATTGGTTGAGTAATATAGCTTATGCGAGATGTATTGAGTGTATCAAGTAATACAGGAATAGTGTAACTGGATATTTTAAGATGCGTAAAACGTTGCTTCTACTGTTAGTCTTTATTTTCTGCCAGTTTCTAATCTTATTCATGTGCTATTTCTATCCTCCTTAGTCAGTCAATAAATCTATTCTATGTTTCTATTTTGAGTTTGACTTGATATGTCTCTATGTTTATTATATCTGGACTCACTATTTCAGCTACTTTCTAATTCTGTCCCTTGTTTCTGATTTGATTTCCAGTTTCTATTTTCTATCTTCTAAAATCCAGTTCCTAATCCCTGTAATCCTGTATTAAATGAAGCTTTTTAGCCCTTGACTCAGAGGTGATTAGAATACCCATTAGTGGGTGCCTTGGTCGCCTTGTTGGTGTTGCCTTATCTTGAATCCCCTCAACACTTTGTGTTGCCTAGACACTGTAAGAACAACGGTGGAAATTGAGCTAAGTACAATATTGTGTGTAGAATTCAAAGAAATGTAATTATTATTTTTCCCTCTTCTCCAAGTCTCCTTGCAGGTTCTGTCACATAATTAAAAGTTGGAATGTGGAATATTATATGGAAACATAGAATGATGTTTAACAACATATCAGCTTTCTTACATGCTGCTGTTCTGAATAGCAAATAATAATTACATGGTTCAACCATTTGAGCTCCTAGGAAACATAGGAATGTGTCCTAAGGTGAACAAGGTTATTTTCTTTAGTTAAAATTGCAGGGTTGCTAGTTCTTAATGATGTGTCATTGGGACATACTGACATGTAACTATTTGGTGTTTCATTGATCACCTTGATATTACGTATCTGTAGCCCTTTATTGCACAGCATATGGGTATTACATGTGTAACATGTGTGATTGATTGTTTCATGGCATTCATGTGGGACATTCTTATTAGTTCTTTACAATACATGAAAGAGCCTTACAATTAGTAGTATGTTTTATGTTCAGTTTGAAGACCATATTGGATCTCTGAATTTAACAACCATGCCTTTATTTCAGAATGTCCTTGGCCATTGTTTTCGCTCCATTCTTGAAGTGTAACTATCTTCTTATTTTGTTATTTATAATTTTTTGCAACCCAGTATTCATTGGTTTCCCTGGGTCATTTCTAGTTATTCTCCAGGCTAATGCCAAGCGTGGTTTTGTTGAAACTGTCGAAGCACATGTGAAGTTGGGAGTTGATCCACGTCGTGGTGACCAGGTATTGTTTGCTGTTCTATGCCTTATGATTTAACTTAACAACATTTTTTCAGTTGTTTCTACTTTAATTTGCTGATGAAAACTATGATAAAATCAATTGGAGTTCTAGAAACTGCTGAGATTTGAGATTAATCCTTACTCACACTTAAGATTATATGCATCATTAAAAAAGCCATAAGGCTTTGCGATATAGTCTCAAAGAATGAGGGTCAGTCTTCCAGGATCAATCAATGAAATCAGCGGGCAAATTAGGATTTCTCAAACCCTGCGGTCGAGGTTTTAGGGGCTGTCTAGGGCTTTTGGGATTTGAGACAAGGGTAACTAGTGTTTGGTTATGGTGTGGAGGCTTAGGATCAGTGAAACTTAAACCTAAACCTGAAGTTTTGGCTTTCAAATTCAAATCTCAGAAGATAGGGCATCTACTAAAGAAAACCCAAAATCAGCTGGTTGCAGAAGCCAATTCAATAAAGTCATTATAAACTGTGGGAGATGACCATCATGGTCTGAAAAAATTATGCTTCTCTGATCTCCCCTGCCAGAATCCTTAAAGAATATCCCACAAGTAGCTGGATTTAGGATACCCATCCTCATTTTCTAATTTCTAGAATGAATACTCTGTCACCTAGTAAGGGCCTTGCCATGGGTTCCACAAATACCCAAAATACATCCGATGTCCAAATGTAGCCTCCTACTTTCAGAAACAAATGTACTGATATCCAAGTCAAAAGATTTGTCTATGGGGATTGAAAACCAAATGTATAATCTGAATATATTCTCTTTCTCCTCAAATTAAGGTTTGGCTTTTGTAAACTCAATGTCAGAGGGCAACTCAGTTGGCCCCAAAACCTAATTAGGGTAAAATTTTATCGTTGAAATCGAAAGTAGACTCAAGTGGGAAGCATAGAAATACAGTGAAATTATGAAACATACCATCACAAGGATCTGGGGACCAATATATGAACTCGTATGGAATCATGTCTCAGTCAGCCATAAAAAATTGATGTTGCCAAGATCTCAGCAAGTTCTCATACTATGCCTCAAACCACATTTAGCTCCTTGTTTCCAAGTGCTGTCCTGAAAACTGTAAATTATCCAATCCAAGTCCAAAGATTTACCCAAGGAAACAAGACAGGGCACTGCAGTGTATGTGAGATGGAACCAAAAACTGTGTTTTATTTCCACCATTTTTGTGTTAATTTATATGAAACTATTTTCGTTGTAAGGTTTTTAAACCATTGGTTCTAGAATATTCATTGTTTTGAACTTTCAATTGATTTGATAATTAAGTTTCATTTACACTTTGATTGTATTTTACTTGGCCATAGATGGTGCGTGGTGCTGCAAGTTTGCCTCATGGTACTGGAAAGGTGACCTTCAATTTATGCTTGGTCTCTATGATGTCATCGAAGCAAGATATGTACATCCTTAGTCATTAAAAGTAAATTTATTGCTTCAGGTTGTCCGAGTAGCTGTGTTTGCTGAAGGAGCAGCTGCAGATGAAGCTAGAGCTGCAGGGGCTGATATAGTTGGAGCAGATGAGCTTATAGAGGAAATAAAAAATAGTAATTTGCTTACTTCAATAAATGAAGTATCTGATCTCTGATAAATAACCCACTGAAAATTCTAAAGGAAAACCCTCCCCTTGCATTTTTATATTATGACTTGACCTTAATATTTGTACATTACTATTTTCATTTTTATATATATGATATCGTATTAGTAGGATTTAGAATGGGAATTTAGTCCATATGGATAGAAGACAAAATTTACCACTTTTAGCCCATTACCAACTCTTACTTTATCATGTTATGTCACTGTAAAATACTTTCTCTAATTTGAATTACATATTAACTGTTAAAACTTCTTCACTTGGATTCTTGAAGGTGGTGGCAAGCTCAATTTTGACAAGTGTATTGCAACACCCCTTTTCATGCCCCGTCTTGGAAAGGTAATGGAAATTTTATACTACTTGTATTGCATATAACCAAATCAAATTGGTGCTTCTCTTTAAATAAAGATTTTGATCTTTCTGTGACAGGTAGCAAGAATTCTAGGACCGCGTGGTTTGATGCCAAACCCTAAAGTGAGTTGTCCACTTGATGATACTAAATGGGTGTTAACATATGATATTGACTGCAATGCCCCTAATTATTTTCTTCCTGCTACATAGCTAGGTTCAGTGACCAATGATGTTACTGGGGCAGTGCAACAGGCGAAGCAAGGTCGTATCGATTTCAAAATTGACAAAACTGCCATTGTGCATGTGGGCCTTGGAAAGGTATATGATCGCTAAGACACCATCTTTAATTTCATTGTTGAATTTAAATATATTACCATGTGGGTGCATATACTTTGTGATTAGTACACATGATTTGATTAATCATGGATCTATTCATCTGCAATGAAAAAGATGAATAAATTTATAACTATTGCAGGTAAACTTTTCAGAGGATTATATACGTGAGAATGTTGGTGCATTTGTGAATGCGCTTCTGCTTGCAAAGCCTGTGGGTTTAAAGAAGAGTGAGTAGTGCACATCTTACCCCCTCCCTCTTTCTTTCCCCCTTGGTTGGCAAATGGACTATGATGGGTTCATTGTAGAATTTGAGAACATACCCTGTCGTAAACATGCAAAATGTGCATATTAATACAGGAAATTTTATACACTTATTACTCACCAACCCAAAATAATCGGTGATGCTAACCAGGGATCAAATTTCGGTGCTGATGCTGGTTTGGATTAGCTGAAAAACCATGATTGGTCAAAGCCCGATAATTGTCCAAGTGAATTTAAAACCTTGATTTTTGAGCCCAGAGTTTGTTTTTGGCTCTGATTCTTTTTGGGCTTCCTATTTCTGATATTTTAAATTCATTCGTTTCACTTAAAGAACTCTAAATAATACTTTATGGTTGTGACCCAAGTTTGATAGTGTCCATTGTGGTTGGACATGGTTTCAGATAAGGTTTGACTGGGACATACCTAAGCAATATTGAATGCTTTCCAACAAATCCATGATTGCTTAGTATGATTTATATTTAGTTATGTTCTACTCAAGCCTAATTTGGTGTGTGCCAAATGCCAGTGCTTTTTGAAGTTGCTTTTTTGAGATAAAAACAAATGCATTTTTTACTGCTATGCTGGTTTTGATAATGCTTTTCTAATTAAGATTTATGGAATTCTTGACAAATCCCCAGTGTTCAAAATTTGAAGATTGCACCTACTGTCAAAATTTTGTTTTTGGTGAAATGAGAGATTGATTTTTTTATCCTTATAGAAAATTTTTATTGGATTCAAATAAGGGGTATTTGCTTATTTATGAAAGAAAATCTTGAGTGACATTTATTTTATGATATTTGGCACAAACAAGTGTGTCCTGATTTCCTTCCAAGTTTCCTCAACCTTCTGACTGGGATGAGTGACTACATACGAGATGATCTGGTTGAAAGTGTGAAGTTTCCAAAATATGGTTGGAATGGGGTTGAAAGTTCATTCAGAAACAGATTGAAAATAAACTCGACCCACATCTCGTCTTGATAGACACTGAAACCAATACAACTCAATTGAAACTCAATTCCAACTAAGTTCTTCTTCCATAATGCAAGGAGAAGGACAAAAGGCTTTTTGTGTTTGGAATTAATATGCTGTCAAGAATAATCTTGATTGACCTTCCAATATCTCATGGGTATGGCTTCCTATGTGAGCTTTCCGGGAGGCTAGTTCCTTTTTTGGGTTGAATTTGTATAGCTTCTTGTTACAATGTTGTTCAAAATGCACCATTGTTTCTTGCCTAGAGTTTATACCATTTTATTTGTAAGGTGACCCCAACCGAGAGGGAAAATTTTCAGAAAAAAGATATGCAGATTGAGCTAGCTTGAAATTATTGTTTCAGTCATGTTGATGGCTGTTGTTTTCTTTTGGTATCACCTCCAGCTCTAATGGTGAGTCATGTAAAAGTTTACTGGGGTTTTTCCTTTGCATCAGAAACGAAACGTTATTGACCAAAAAAAAAATCTTTGTTTTTTCTTCTGGCACTAGGTTATTCTGTTATGATTTTTTTTCTATTTACTTTAGAGGGAAGATTCTTTGCCCAGGTATCAATTTAAATTTAAAATGACAAATAAGTCACGAAATATTTTAGTTCTAACCAACATTTTTTTTTTATATCAAACATAGGTTGTTTTGAGAATTTGCACTTCGACTAGTAAGGACATATTTCTGGATCTTTTTAGTATTTGATGCTATCATTTATTTATCTGTTTTGCAGCTTCCAAATATGCTGGATATGTAAATTCCTTCACCCTGTGCAGTACGGTAAGATTGTTAGCCTGTACTGAGTCACCTTGTTGATATGGTTGCATGTCAATTCTTGCATGTGTTAATTTATAAAATGGGATTTATTGTATAATAATATCAGAAAATACATAGAAGAAAAGAAAATTTAAATTTGGTCTAAGTATATTTTGTTCTCTAGACCTTGTTTTGTGTAGAGCATTGTTGAACAATCATAGGAACCTAAATTTTACAGTAGCTAGATATTATAATAACAACAACAACAACAACAACAACAATAAGCCTTTTCCCAACTAAATGGGGTCCTACATGGATCTTCCCTCCAACTCTCAGCCATCTAATACAAGCCTAAGCTATACATATCCTTTCTCACCACTTCTCCTAGTTACTTGTCTACCCCTAGCTCTTATTCCTTCTTGGTTATTCCCTTCTCCGGCTTTTGGTCTCCGTTGTGCTCCCCTCGACTTTCTAGCTTATCCTTTGGGGCTCCCGCACTCTTTATCGTTTCTTTCTTTCCTCCTGTTTTCCCTCTCCTCTTGTTCTTTTCCTGTTTTCGTTGTTCTTTTCCCTCCGTCTCTTGTGGCGGTCTTTTTTCCTTTGCTTTTGTCGTCTCCGTCCCTCTCCCTTCTCCCCTTTTTTTCTTTGGCCTCTCTTCTTCCCTCTTTTCTTTGTTCCTGTCCTCTCCTCTCTCTTTTCGTCGTTCCTTCTCTCCGTCTCTGTTCTGTTTCTTTGTCTCTGTTTCCTTTTGTTCCGTACTCTCCTGTTCTTTTGGTTTTCCCCTTGGGTTTCTCCCTTCTCCGCTCCCGGGCCTCTCTTGTTCTTTGGTTTTCTCCTTCCCTGTTGGCTTGTTGCCCTTGTTGCCCTTTTCGTTCCTTCTTTGTCCCCCTGTTCTCCTGTCCCGCCTCTCTTCCTTCTTTCTCTTTTCTTGCCTTCTTTTCTCTGTCTTGCTTCGCTCTGGCTCTTTGCTTTTTCTGGTCTTCCTTGTCTTTCCTCTTTTCTTCCTTTCCATGTCTCCTTTGTTGCCTCCGTTGTGTCTTCCCGCTCCCTTGTTCTCGTTCGTGTTGTGTCTCCCGGGTTTCTTTTCTCTCCCTTTTCTCTTGGCTCTCTTTTGCCTCTTGTTTTCCTTTGATATCTCCTTTATTTTTGTAAATTGGAACCACAACACTTCTCCTCCAATCTCGCATTTTCCCCGTGCTCATAATCTTATTAAACAACTTGTCAACCAAACTAGTCCTGGGTTCCTGCTCTTCCTACTTCATTGGGATTTCATCGACCTTGTGTTTTGCCGTTTCATCCTCCTTAAAGCTTCTTTTACTTCGGACATCGAAATTCTCGTATATAAGTTCGGACACCTCCTTGGTGAGTGTTCTCCGGACATGTGCTTGAAGAATGCTCATTTAGTAACTAGAGAAATGGTTTCCCATCTTTTCTTTTCCTCCTCCAAACTATACTTCCTCCCTTTTTGGGTGCCATAATGGTAGTAGCTCCAAGAGTTGCAAGTAATGCAGCCCAGAGCCAAACTAAGTAGTCAATTAGGTAAACTATTCTAAAACTGCTGCTGCTTGCAGCAGACGAGGAGACTAGTAGCTGAGGATTGTAGGATCAATTTAGGGCTAGGGTTAGAATTAATGATGCCATGATAGGTGATGGGAGGAGTAAGGTTGGATAACAAGACTAGAGCTTTGGGTGAATAAAAACATTGTTATAAGGGGACTGGATCTGGGTTTTAGAAAACAAATAGTTGAAAATACTCCAATTGGTGTCTGAGGGTGAACTGAGCAGGTTACGGGATTTTGTGCATAATGGTTTGATGGAGAAAAAATGGAGAACGATGGTTGGTTACGTGATTGGAAACTTATATAAGGCTTCCATGTAATAAACAGGAACTAGAAAGTGCAGGATAAGCAGAATATATGTAATGCCTAGGGAATAGGAATCCGCCTATATGGAGACCGGCTGCACAACAATTTATTGATTTAAGATTTACCTTTAAATGGCTGCCTGCTATGACAATAAATAGTTGCTAAAAAACAGTAGGCAAACTCCTACTTATGACTTAGGTGTGTCAAGGCAATCCTAATTGTAGCCCACTGAAAGTCAAAGAACAACGGGACCATAAACCAAACTTAGCCTGAGGACCATACATCCACTTACCATTAATTAAGTCCAGCTGCTGTAGGTTACCATAGTTACCAAGATGTCACCTACGTGTCCAAGTGTCTTGAGTTGATTTTGACCCTCTCCCACGCTTTGGTCCCTTTGCCGTGTTGAGGACTGTGGCTGCTATAACTTGGGTGGTCCATAACTAGTAACCTACCCGAGCAAATGCTATTTAATCCTAAATAACCACATACTCTAAACCTAACCAGTACCCTGTATGTGTTCCTCTAGCCAAATTAGCATTTTTTTCAACTTGTACAAAGTCTGCTGTGGTTTTGTTCTTCTTATCCATCCATCAGTTATCAGTAGGACCTTCCATTTTCTGACTGCTTGGTGCTAATTGCCACTGAACCCAATAAAGATTGTATTCTTGGTTAATTCTTCTTCTTCTTCTTCAATCTTTTTTTGGGTTTGTGGAGTGGAGGGGGAGGGGTGTTTGTTTGTGTTCAGTGACAGAGCATACAGGTCGATACTATCAGTAGCAAGGCGCAGCCACCCCAAACAACAAATAAAAGTGGAACCCCAAATGTTCTGCGGATGTTCTCTACTAAATGCTTAACAGCTAAAACTCCAGCTAGGTTTCACTACCTCTTGCTCGGTCACAAGTTCATGCATGTCTGGTAATTTCAGGCAAAAATGGAACTAATGGGATGTCATGGTCTATTCTGATGCCAAACCCATCTTCTTTTTTCCCCTCTCTCGCTCTCTCCCCCCCCCCCCCCTTCAGTTAACAGGATATTGCATATGGTGTCAACTTATTTTAATAATGGAGAGGCTACCAGCCCACCATTAAAGAGGTCATCATGATGGTGCCAGAATAAACATAAACATGGCCTCTCTCCCTTAGTCATGATCAGGCAGATAATGAGGTGGTGAAACTTGACGATAAGGAGATTCCTTAGAGTGATTGTTTTAGGTACCTAGGTTCAATCATAAATAAAAGAGGTGACATAGAAGATAATGTTTCCCAAAGAATTAAAATAGAGTGGATGAAGTGAAGAGGTGCATCTGAGGTCTTGTGTGATCGATGTATTCCATTAAAGCTTAAAGGAAAATTCTATAGGACCGTCATTCAATAAGCTATGATGTACGGTGCAAAGTGTTGAGCGGTTAAAAAGAACCATATAGATAAACTAAGTGTAGCAGAACTGAGGAGGCTAAGATGGATGAGTGACAAACTAGGAAGGATAAGATAAGGAATGATCATATTAGAGTCGGTCTGGGAGTTGCTCCCATAAGTGATAAGTTTCGAGAAAGTCGTTTAAAGTGGCACGACCAAGTTCAACGGAGACCTATAAATGCCACTGTATGGAGAGGTTATATAATTTAGCTTGAAAGAACTAGAAGAGCTAGGCAGACCTAAGATAGCCTTAAGAGAAATGGTGAGAAATGATATGCATAGCTTAGGCCTTGTATTTAATATGGCTTCAAACAAAATTGATTGGAAGGCAAGAATCCATGTAGCTAAGCTTACTGTAGTTGTTGTTGTATGGTCATCTTGTACTTGGGTTTGTTAACTTGGAGCCAAGCTTTAGTCCCTTGCTCAATCAAGATTTGTCCTTCTGTTTTGGTCCACAAAATTAGCTCTGGGAATGCCTATGGCCTTGAAAATGTTTTGTGTTTCTTTTTAAAGTAAGGGAAAAAATAATTTAAAAAAAAAAAACTTATTTAAAAATATTCTGGATGGGATGACCAAGAAGTATGTCAACAGGCACACCTGGTTGTGCCATATGGAAGGACTATATCGCAATTTTGACTGTTGGACATTCAGGGTGAAATTCAGTCTTACAGATTATGGTATTATGTTGACATGCACCATCTAACTAGTTCAATTGATTCTGATATGTTGGCATGCACCATCTAACT